>NW_028186978.1:2245221-2246918 GCF_003343005.1 Rhea americana
GCGCGGGGAGGAGGCGGCTGCCCAGAGCACGCGTTGCGTAACCGCCCCCGAACTGCGCTTGCCAAATGCCAGTCTTTAAAATGGAGGGGGTTAAAGAGCAGTTTGGGTTAAATAACATTAAATCAAATACTTACTTGTGATCTGCGGGTAGGAACACAGGCCTATTCATGTGTACACGTACACTGACAGGTATCAATTAAACMAAAATATAGCCTTTGCTGATTTATTTCAGCAACAAAATTGATCTCTGAGGGTTATACTGCAGCTCTCGGGGAAAATAATGAGGACATTCACACCCTGGCATCAAAAAGTATTATCCTCGTAAAAACAGCGTGGGCCTGCAGATGCAGCGTCACCTCCCCCAAGGAGTGCTTTCACCAAAGCAGCAGGGTAGCRAGCGTGGTAGGAAAAACAAAACACTAACACTTGTAGGGTACCATTACAGTCAGAGCTACGCCACAGGACCAAGTTCTGCTCCTACAGGTGCTAGAAATGGAGTGGGACCGGCAGCACAKAGCCTCCACTGGCTCCAAAGCCAGATGATGTCTTCAGTGCTTGCTGTYGTACTTGTCTTCGGCAAGTACGTTAACACAGGCCTGCGTTTGCTGCTGTTCATAGAATCATAAAATCAGTGAGGTTGGAAGGGACCTCTGGAGATCATCTAGTCCAACCCCCCTGCTCAGCAGGGTCACCTAGAGCATGTTAGACAGGGTTGCATCCAGGCAGGCCTTGAAWATCTCCAGAGAAGGAGACTCCACAGCCTCTCTGGGCAACCTGGTCCASTGCTCCRWYACTCTCGCAGGGAAGAAATTCCCCCTCACGGTCAGGCGGAACTGCCTGTGCTTCAATTTCTGCCCATTGCCTCTTGTCCTGTCACACGGGACAGCTGAAAAGAGTTTGGCCCCATCCCCTTGACACCCTCCCTTCAGGTACTTGTACACGTTGATAAGATCCCTCCTCAGTCTTCTCTTCCCCAGGCTGAAGAGGCCCAGCTCTCACAGCCGTTCCTCAGAGGGCAGGTGCTCCAGCMMTCTGATCATCTTTGTAGCCCTATGCTGGACTCTCTCCAGTAGCTCCATGTCTCTCTTGGACTGGGGAGCCCAGAACTGGACACAGTAGTTGAGATGAGGCCTCCGCAGGGCTGAGTAGAGGGGCAGGATCACCTCCCTCGACCTGCTGGCAACACTCTTCGTAATGCACCCCAGGAGACCATTGGCCTTCCTGGCCACAGGGGCACATTGCTGGCTCATGGTCAACTTGTCATCCACCAGCACTCCCAGGTCTTTCTCTGCAGAGCTGCTCTCCTGCAGGTCAGCCCCCAGCTTGTACTGGTGCCAAGGGTTATTTTATCCCTAGGTGCAGGACTCTGCACTTGCCCTTGTTGAACCTCAGGAGGTTCCTCTCTGCCCAACTCTCCAGCCTGTCCAGGTCTCTCTGAATGGCAGCACAGCCCTCTGGTGTGTCAGCCACTCCTCCCAGCTTGGTATCATCTGCAAACCAGCTGAGGAGGCACTCTGTCCCCTCATCCAGGTCATTGATGAAGAAGTTGAACAGGATGGGACCCAGTACTGAGCCCTGGGGGACGCCACTCGCCACAGGCCTCCAGTTAGGCTCCACGCCACATGACGACCCTCTGAGCTCTGCCTTTTCTGCTGCGAACGGAAAGCCAGGAAGCAGGGACTGCGAGAGGCCGGTGC
>NW_028186978.1:2247991-2306665 GCF_003343005.1 Rhea americana
GCGTTGGCCGTCTCCAGAGCCGTGAGGTGCTTCGTGGAGAGTGGCGGCGCCTCCGCGGCGCGCTGCAGCTGCCCTGCGTGAGCGGATCGGGGCGGCCCAGCGGTGGCTCGGCGAGCCGCCAGCCAGCGGGTTCGTATAAATAGACATCGCGCGTGAGGCATCCTGCGGGGTAGCTCAGTGACAGCGTATAGTAAACAGGAGCTAAGCTCAAGTTCAGCTCCAGGCCTGCGTCCGAGTTCCCACACTTCGGAGAGCGGCAGAGGAGCGCCCGCTCCGCCCACACGAGGTTTGCTGCCGCTGGAAAAGAGGAGGGAGCTGTGCAAGGGCTGGGCTTTCCGCTCTTGCCCTGCCTCCTAGGGAGCGGTTATAAACGGAGAGCGTGCGCTGCCTGCGGACCTAGCGGGTAGGTTCCTGAGGGAGGCTCGCCCAGCTGCGTCCCCGGTGCCCCGGGAGAAAACCCACAGCTCGGCGCGGGCGTCACAGCAGTACCACTCGGTCTAGCAGTAGCCGTGCCGCCGACGTTCCCTCAGCGCTGGTACCGTCTTCTCTTGCCCTGCCTTACCGGGTGAAAAACTGAATTTTGTCTCGCTATCAAATTCTTTCAAGAACACAGGGTCTTTGGGACAAAAAAAAAAATACTATTCTGTTGTGCAAGATTTCCACCTTTCTTTTTCACGGAGTCCTAACCTCTTTTCTCAGACTGTTTCCCTGCCTAATTCTGAGTTTTTATAGGTAACAGTGGTTTCCAGAATGTCACCAAGGAAGCCTCTTTCTGGACATCAGCTCCTTTTACAATAATAAGAAAAGCAGAAGACATTTTTACCCTTTAAATTAGCATATACACACACACACASAGTATAGCAAGCTTAAGGTGCAGCTTCAGTATTCACTCAGATGAGCAAATCTAATACCATCAAAAAGATCAATCCCTTACTTGAAGAACTGGGTCCTAAAATAGCAAATGACTACATTCAAGAAAGGTGGAACAAAATTTTGTTCAAAGTTATGAAAATGCATCTAATTTATCTCCCCATGACTATCTGTGAGAGTTTCTTCCGCATGTGAGCTTGTCAAATTGACAGGATATACTTTGCAATCTGATCACTTCAAGACAGTAAAGTAAAGCTATGCTGGCCAGCTTCCCTCCATGGCAGGTTTGAGGCCTTATAATATTTTTCCTTTTCTTAATGCTGCATGCAAGTAATAAAAGTTAACTTTAAACTGCATGCTATCAAAGTAACTTAATAGCTCRTACTCCTCACTCACCACACTCCTGAAATTTTTGGATGAACTCACTGCACTAGTGTAGAGGGAATTAAAATCTTGTATAGTGGTAAGTGACCTGCAGTATTGTGTCCTGTATCACCTCCCCGGAGGTAAAAACTTGAAGTTCTTTTACAGCTGAATCCCTTTTCTTTAACTGCAGTAGTCTCACTAATAATTCATAGCTGATGCCRTAAAAATGACACATAAAACATTTATAAATTGTCTGAAAATACCTGGATTCTAATATTAGTAATAGTCTTAGCATTGATTGCACATAGATTGCATTTATGCATGTTCAATGAACAGATAGTATTGAGTGGCAGATTGAAATATAGTATCAAATATAGTATCTTGTATGTTCCATAAATGAGTTCACATTCTTGACTTTTTTTTTCTTTCTGCATAAATAAATATATATATGGTTTTGGTGAATTACATGCCTTGTAACAGCTAATCCATGTTCTGAATTACAGCAAAGTTCTAAYGGCCCTGTGAAGAAGTCTATGCGTGAGAAGGCTGTAGAACGCAGGAATGTTAATAAGGAGCACAACAGTAACTTTAAAGCGGGATACATTCCAATTGATGAAGACCGTCTCCATAAGACAGGCTTACGTGGCAGGAAAGGCAACTTGGCCATTTGTGTGATCGTTCTTCTTTTCATTTTGGCTGTCATCAATTTGATTGTGAGTATATTTAATAGGCTGTAAGCAATATTGGGATGTATTTCATTTTGATTGTTTATTAGAGAGAGAAAATTTACTCCACTGTGGCTGCAAAGCACTTAAAATGTACTATAGATTTCTCATTTTTCTTCTCTCCCTTTTGCTCTTTCATTATCAAGATTAGACAGGAAAATGGTTACCAGTTTAGACATCGCTATTTCAGTATCATGGTCCCAGCATGGAACCTGCCTGTTATCCAATACAAGAGTAGGAACTATGAAAGTCTCTAACTATTCTCAAAACTTTACAGCAAGTGTGTGAAGTGTTATTTGTGCAGTACAAATGCATTCAGGATAATTGGTCAGGCAGGAACACTGTACATACAATAACTGAACTACACGATTGTTAAAAATTAATCAGCTACTGTACTTTAAACCTCTCCTCTTGCTTATTACTAGTATTCACTAAACCACCTTTTTATTGCTTGGACACTGAAAAATAATGAATCATTTTTCATAACTAGACATCCACATCAGAAGGTACTTCCTTGTAGTTCAAGGGTAAGTAAGTATATACTGAGTTGCAATATTTTGTTCTGCGGAACTGTTTAGCTCATGATACCATGGTTACCCTTAAGCAGGAAAAAGATTTAAATGTGGGCATGATTTAATTTCAAACGTATGTATGTATGTGTATATGTGTATATACAAATTGTCATTTCAGATGAGTGTAAAAAGTAATGCAAAATGCATTTTAAAATCAAGTGTATGCTGATGTTTCTAGTAGAAATTAAACATACTAAAGTAAATTTACCCATACAACTCATTTAAACACTAGCATTAATAATTATTTCAAACATAAAATCTGTTAGTACAGTATTCTGCACAGGAAGACCTGAATGATCAAGTAAGCTTTAAAAACACCTGTTTATCTTTCAGATTACACTTGTTATCTGGGCTGTAATTCGAATTGGTCCCAATGGCTGTGACAGTATGGAGTTCCATGAGAGTGGCTTACTGAGGTTTAAGCAAGTGTCTGACATGGGCGTTATACATCCATTATATAAAAGCACWGTAGGAGGCAGACGTAATGAAGATTTGGTGATTACTGGAAATAATCAGCCTGTAAGTTATGTCATGAACTGAAACTTTATGAGCCACACTATGGAATGATGCTCACATTATGAATAAACATTACCTTTGAAACATCATTAACCTAAGAATTTGTTTCTGAAGATTGTATTTCAGCAAGGAACAACAAAGCTTAGTGTGGAGAAGGACAAAACTTCTATCACCAGTGACATTGGCATGGAATTTGTTGATCCACGGACACAGAACACCTTGTTCAGCACAGACTATGAAACTCATGAGTTTCACCTGCCAAATGGAGTTAAAATCTTGAATGTACAAAAGGCTTCTACAGAGAGGGTATGCCCTTTTTTCTCTTCTCTTTTTTTTTTAAACTATCACTCACTCTTTGCAAAAATTACAGAATTTCCTTTATTGCAGAATAATTAAATAAATTCTGCATTGTAATCTGATCTTTCAAGCTGGTTTAGAAATTTGATTAATATAGCTAAAAATGCAGCTTTTAAAACCTAAGTCACCTTTAAAAGTACAGTATAAATTAGAACTGGTATTATTAAATGAGTGTAAYATCTAGAATATCATATTATCTCCATTATCAGGATTAGAAAGCCTATATGTGTTTTTTTTTTAAGCATTTATGTGTCCGTGCACAGATAACTGTTTCAAAAAATAGAGTATATCTAAAAAGCTTTCTGTTCCTAATTACTTACAAACATAACTACCAGAATTTCAGGTATCATTTTCTTTTCATCAGTGATAAATTTTATTACARTCAGATTTTTAGACGTCTGATTGAAAATGTAGAGGACAGTAATAACATTATAGAAGTTCTATTAGCTTAAGGCTTCCAGGTTAAATATGTTCTTATAAAAAGACTAAAAAGAGTAAATATTTTAATTTATTTAATGCATATTATTTGTATATTTATGCAATATATGCATAGTTAATGCATAATAAATATTTGTTTGATGCATTTTAATGCATGCATTAAAGATATTGATCTTAGACTAAGATCATCATTCATAATAAAAGCTTACAGATAGAATACAATCATAGTTCTACTGTATAATATTAGTAGTGTCAGTGGATTTACAGGGGGTCAAGTGTATCTTGGGGAAGCAGTGACCAATTCTATTAAGGACAAACAAAAAAGAGMACTTAGCTTGTTATTTTTTATGTTTCCTCTGCAGGCTAACAGTTAACTAGTATGCTTCAGAGTCAAAAATAACAACTATAACTTTAAATAGAAGACCAAATTAAATGAATACAGAAAAACAAGTTTACATGATCACTGTTTACAGGAATGTTGTATTTGCTACCAGTGTTATATATCCCATATYACTCTTCCATGTAAATTGTTTATATTTTTATTGCAATCAAATGTTATGCAAGCAATAAGCTATTTTACATATTTCCATACTTAGGTAATCCTTGTTTCTATATGTAAGCACAGAAAGTAGCAAATAGGTGGAGGTTTTACGGGCATAGTGGGAGGACGGTGCAAAATACACTGATACTTTTTATTAAATTATTTAACAATATTTTTAAGTTGCTCAAACCCAGCTGGCACTTTTTTTRTTGTTCTGTAATATTCTTTTTGGTTTTTTATGTTTTTAGATTACCAGCAATGCAACGAGTGATCTAAACATAAAGGTTGATGGACGTGCTATTGTCCGTGGAAATGAAGGAGTTTTCATTACAGGCAAGACCATTGAGTTTCGCATGGGAGGTAACATGGAACTTAAAGCAGTAAGTATTTCAGATCAGCATTTAAGGAGCTTAGTTTCAAATACAGGCAGAGAGTAAACTCTTGTAGTTTTGTATGGATTCAAATTTTATATTGAATAGTCATGCATAAAAGTTTAGTTGCAGTTGGTGTATTTGGTAGGACTTTAAAAAGGTGAATTATTATCTTGCTTTTAACGAATGTTTCGACAGTTGTCAGGTGACAATGATTTATTCCTGTAAGATGCTACAAACCCATAAAGCAATTAAAGCTAAACTRTGGGCCTCTGCACTGAAATAGACACCAAAGGAAATACATATCCCCTTCTGGAAGCTTTATTGCAAACAGCCGCTTTTGACAGAGGAGCAGAGTGTACAGTCAGGAGCAGTACCTTCATGAGCTGTCACAGCAAGATTCACCAGCATTTATTTAAGCTTTTTTTKAGGTTAAGACTGTAGAGGACATAAAATGAGGAAAAATGTTAAAGGGGAAGGGAGGAAATAAAGATACATGCATCTGGGAATATAAGTGCAAACCTTGATTTCCATTTCATGTATGGATTTTTAGATTTACTGTGT
This sequence comes from Rhea americana, assembly GCF_003343005.1. NCBI lineage: Eukaryota > Metazoa > Chordata > Aves > Rheiformes > Rheidae > Rhea > Rhea americana. The sequence goes on from NW_028186978.1 coordinate 2,253,312, forward strand.
TGGCTAATAGGTCAATAAAGTGAAGAACTATGTGTCAGCCTACTACTGTCTCTCTCAATAGCAACCTATCACTGGAATAGCAAAGTACTTTCCTGGTTATAATTGAGGAATTGGTGGACATTACTCACATTTAATTTAAAAATGAAAATTTCCCTATACATTTTTTAAAATGTTACTGAGTTCTACAGCCATCCTAATAATGTGATTTATTGATTAAACTTGTTCTTTTCAAAAACAGRCTGCTGTAGTTACATAAAAAGTTGTACTTTTAATTTTTTTTCCTCTCTCTTAATAGGAAAACAGCATTATCCTAAATGGAACAGTGATGGTCAGCCCGTCGCGATTGCCAAGTTCTTCTTATGGGGAACAGTTTAATAATGGTAACTGGCTGCGTTTCAAGCTCTGCATGTGCGCAGATGGAACACTGTTCAAGGTTCAAGTGACAGGTTATAACATGGGGTGTCAGACTTCTGTCAATCCATGTGGAGCCACACACTAAACACAAAGCACTACCAGGAGAGTTCTCTTCTGTGTTTACATTTGTTTGTATGAAGCAATTGCATGCCTTCAAGCATTAYTGTTTTTACAGCAGTTTATATTAACACTGATTATATAGTATTTTTAAACACAGGTTATGTTCAGCAGTATTGTTTCATCATCATATTTGTCCTTATAATGGCTCTGATTTAGTAAGGTGCTGTAACATGTTTCAATTTACATGCATACTGAAGTACCTTCCTGAATTGGGACTAATACAATATATTTAAAGGTAAYGTGATCGTGGAAATGATATGGACTGCCTTCAGTTGTCCCTAAAGTAGGTTTTTGTCCTGCCTCCCAAGACCTTGAAGATTGCCAAGAATAAAACTGCAGTTTGAAGCACTTCAGCAGGAATGTCAATGTGCTGTTCGAAGCAGATTGGTCTAATATAAGTGGCAAACTTCTGTTTCTTCTACTCACTCTCTTGCCAAATGTTGATATTAATGATAATATCATATTGATGATATAAAGATTTCTCTCCAAATAAGTGGTCTGTCATATGTGTACTAAAAGACAGGCAATGGCAGATTCACTTTTAAATACTGCATTACTTCTGCCACATAGTCTCATGGAGTTAAAAAAAGAAAGATTAATATCAATAATATTTGCAAAGTAATGTAGAGTATGGAAATATAATTTTTAATTTTGAAATATTCTAGCTGGTAATAATAGAAGTTATAATTACTGAAGTGTTTCTTGAGCTCCAGTATATCTGTGCAGTTTAGGTAGTATACATTTGCTTGATTTATGTGAAGTATTTATAAAATGTGTTTATATTAAAAGTACATTTTTTAATATTTACTGAAAATTTGCTCAGTCCAAAAGAAAAGTATTTTCCTGGGTGCTTTAATGTGAACAATATATTAATTTATTACTTAACACCTGGTAATCTGAAGCATGGCATGGCTATAAGAAGCAGTGTTTGAGATTAGATCTTTTTTCCATGAATATCAGTACTAATGCATTACTGAGAACCTCAGAATTAAATTCTGAATTTACCAAATTGTAAGTCTGCAATTCTAAATGTGATGGTATTGGATCCCACGACAGTATGGTAAACACATGTCTATCTGAACATGTCAACAGTGAAACTTTATGTATGATGAACTGAGACCTTACAGAAACTGTTATAGCCTTATAGATACTTTGGAGAGAGAAGGTGTTTTGTACTAAAAGACCAGCTCATTTTAAGATTCTCCCCTTCTTCGCATTTGTTTTTTAAAATATTTTTTATGCAGTAGCATCAAGTAACCTTAATGGAGGCCACAAAGGTGACTTGATAAGCACTTGACAAGTTTTTCCAGATAAGCACACACTATGCTTCCTGAAAGTTGTACAAATGTTACATATTAACTTCAGAATTGAATTTTTCATTTGTTACGGGAAGACAAATAACAATCTAGTTTTGTTTTATAGCTCRCAAAGCACAGAGAAATCCACCAAGGACAAGTCAGTCCCTGCTGCAAAGAACTTCCTATCTAAGGTTTTGATTCCTGCCTTTGACTAGAAGTCAGTAGGCTCTAAATGGGTGGAAGTGATTTTAGAGAGGGGAATTGGCAGGTCAGAGGGGTCACATAAGGGAAATATGTCAGTAAAATTGCATAAAGGCACAGCAGAAGTTTTGATTCTCAGTTTCAGGTCAGGGTTATTTTGAACAAAAATGGAATAAAATATAAGAAAAGTCACTTAATTGCTCACAGTAGAGATTATGGAAAAATGCTAACATTTTGCACACTACATTTATAGTTTTACTACAGTTAGTATTTATTAATTGTGTCAGAGATTTTGCTGAAAGCATGCATGCATACATCTTTTTGCTGCTCTAAATGGTGCMCTAATTGATATTTGTTACAATTAAGTGGTAGAAACAAACCATGACAGTGTTAGAACTTTTGTTCTCTTACTAATAGTAGTATCAGCAGAACCCTCAAAGCTGAAATAGATCTTGGTAAATAACAAATACTGCCTTGATAAATAGACTACATATAAAGAACACACTATAGCTCTTGGCTGGTTAACACTGTTATTTCTATGTGGTAATACTAGATTCTTTACCTGTAACTATCAGAATTCTTTTTAAAATACTACATGCTGAAAAAATTGTCACAAAGCTACTTTTAAATTATGATTTGGATAATTGTTTTTTGAAGTGTAGATTTTCAGTCAAAACTGAGAAAAACAATTTTACAGATAGCAATGAATATAAATTATCAATTTGTTGGCCATTATTTATGTACTGTTAATGTATTTTGTTGCTTTCACTACAGAGTTTGAGAAATGTTGGTGCTTTACATGCCTTGTGGTGTGCATTTTTTGTGGTTTATCTTTTAATTGCCTAACATACATTTTTCTGTACTTGTTAAAAATACTGTGTGAAAYTTATTTCAATCTTGCGGATGCACTTGAGAGTCTAGATGTATTTAAAGACCAGACTACATGCCTTTAAAAAATACAGCACTGGGTACTTTAAAACAACTTGTATGTGAAGAATTATCTGCATCTGTAAAGGTGGTGGATGTTTCAGTAAGTAAAAGACAATTTGATTTCTCACCTTTGTTTTGAAATGGAACAATAAATTCTAAGACACAACTGTGGTTTAGAAGTGTTACTTGCAAGAATGTAGTCTCATTAAAATACATTGTTGTGCTATTGACAATGAAGCTAGTTATTAACTGAAAGTATGAAAAACCATTCCACATCTGTTTGTCATACATTATAACTGGTGGACTTTGCTCAGTGATAATAGCGTATGATACCAGAAGTTAGTTCAAAAGTCTCCACTCTTTTTAGTTCTTGAGTTCCTGAGAAGCTGTGTTTCTCGAGTTAAGGACAGGAAAAGTAAGAAAAGGTCTGGATTGTTTTGGGAGAGGTGGAAGGTGGGGGAAGGGTTACCAATTTCTTTCTTTTCTTTCAAAAATGCTTTTTGGAAAAAACCTAAGACTCCAAAACTGTATGTTTAAGGTAGAACACTGGCAATGGTTTGTGTGGTTGGTTTTTTGTTTGTTTTTTTAATCTTAAAAGTATTTCTGCTTTCTATTTGATTGTAGTTATGCTGAACTTACGATAATTTTACATTTTACACATAGATATTATGGATAGCCTTCACTTGAGTGTCATAGCTGTGCTCCTTTCCTGYAACCTTTCTGGATCGATGGAAACCAAGTCGCACCAGATTCTTTCTGATATTTATCATCATCATTCAGAATGTCGGCGGGATGGGAAGTTCTTAGTGAATTGTTCATTTACTGGAATATCTGCTATTCCGGAAGATGTATCACAAACAGTGATAACAGCTGATTTAAGTTACAACAACATTAAAACATTCCTGTGCACCAATGGCAGAAATGAAGAATGGATGCTGAAACACTTGAATCTCAGTAACAACCTGATTTCTGAACTCTCCTTTACTACTTTTAGAAATTTATCAGCCTTAGAAACTCTAAACCTCAATGGTAATGCTCTCTACACCCTCACACTGGAAATACCTAGAGCTGCACACATGTCTGAAGAGTACAGAGAAGCCTATCATCTCTTGCCTGCTTTGAAAGTATTATCAGTTGAAAGAAACAATCTTAATACAATTCCTAGAGGTAAGTATTTCAAAACCTTTAAGTACATCACCCAAGAGAGAAGATGTATGAAATAATACCTAACATTAACTTACTGACTTTAGAATACAACCATCTAATTTAGTTACGTTTAAGGTGAGGGAAAGTTCCACCTGAGTGCAAATACAGAGACCAGAGCAAATGGGTTCTTTGGGCTTGGGTTTGTTTATACAGTCTTTGTAATTACAATGCCTTAGTGCCAGTCAAATGTTACCAAATTTATCTGAGAGGCAAAGGAGTATTTTTTCCTTGTTTTATAGAAAGGGAAGTAAAAATGTTTGGAATTAAAACATCAGCCTCCAAGTCTCTATTGTGAGCCTTAACATCAAGAAAATGACGGATAAGGGATTTCATACTATTCAGAAGAAAGTCAATACTCTGTTAAATACTGAAATGGGAGCAAGTTTATAAGTCAGGAAAACATTCTGTTCAATTCAGAAAAATTACTGTATTCACTGCCATCTCTTCATTAACACTTTCAAGAGAGAACACCCAAAGTGACAAATTCTATTAATGACAGTGAATTAAGTCTTCAGTAAACTTCTAGAAAGTATTTGCTAGTCACTGAAGTATGCTAAGCATACCCTTTACAACAGCCTGTGCCCTCAGAAACAGACAATTCACTTTGTTCAAAAAGTGCTTAAATAAAGCAAAAGCAACTCAACCCTACATATTCATTTGTTAAATTTTACTGATCTCTGATACCATCATATTCTTTAGGCTTGAACTTCAAAAATACTGGGGGAGGGAAATGGCATATCTCATAATGTCATCAAAGAGAATAATCCTGAAATTGCACAGGATTTAGGTCTATCATTCCCCTCTTTTGATACCAAATTCTCTGGCATGCAGTAAACGTTTGCTTCATTATTTTGCTAAGTGTATATGTAAGTATCTAAAAAGTTTCCTTGGGGAAAGTATAGAAATAGCTTATACTATAAAATACATTGATGAGATTTTGATTTTTTGCTATAAATAACAATGTACTATTATTACAGAATGCCATACTGGGTTAGAAAGACTACACTTTAAGAGATTCCAATAACTTCTAGATGTTAAAAATCAAATTGCTACACATCATGCTATGATACACCTAAATTGTATTTAAATCCCATATTCATTTAAATGTGTGTTCAGAACTTTATTTTCATTCCCCCAAATACTTCATTGACCTTCTGTTTATTAAGCTCTGGTATGGGAGACGTTGTAAGAAGCTCAAGCTTAAATTCTGAAGTAGTTTGACTATAAAGAAACCCTTCTCTCAACGTTCAAGATAGATAGGGCCACAGTCAGTGCCATACTAGTGTACACTTTTGGCACAAACGTAGCTTCAAGCAGGCAAGCTGCAAATCTTCATAAATATGCAAGGAAGAAATGATGGAACTGCCAGAACTTCTGAATGCCTTTCATAGTACCTTCCTCTAGATGTACAGGAGGAGCAAATTATTCTGTCAGCCTTTTGCAATAAGCTCAGAGATAGTTACTCAGCAAAGAGGAGGAGCAAGCTGGCATTCAAGATTTCCTGTAAACTTGATGACACCAAGTGCAAAATTTTTAAGCAGAATTAGTAGCTTCTAAATAATGCCCTATGATCAAAAAAAAATCACCCACAAGTGACGTCTGTTACAAAACTGTGCTGATGCTGAACATGCAGGTGCAGCCTTCCATTCAGAATTTGCAGGTTGGAGTTATAAAGGCTCCTTGCAGAGTGTCTCAGAAAAATGAGGCATCCTTAGTTTTTAAAACAGCCACATACACAAGACAGATGCTATCATAACTAGGAAACGCTGGTGAATAAGCTGATATGCTTAATATCAGGCATGCAACCATAATCAACACAAACTAAGTTTTAGTTTTCAGTCAGCTTTACATCCCATGACTATGGGTCAAATAATTCTATATATGAAAAATGTACATTAACTTGAAGATAGCAATGAATAGGAGACATTTTGTCACTTTTTGCATCTCTCCCTTTCATTTACTATCAACATACTATGATTCAAAAAACAGGGTATATTCTGCCCTTTTTCACACTCCTCCCTTCCCATCTCTAATTCTCCAAAGAGATGTGCTCAAAGTACAGAGATCATGGCCATGTTACTGCTTTTATGGATGTCTGAATTCAAAAAAAAAAAAATCATTGATTTGTAAATATATTAAGGTGCCTGCTGTTGATGCCATACAACTTCTAAAACGGGTAACACCAYTGAATAGAAAAGACGTGATAAATCAAAGCCTGCAGTAGCTAGCTGCAACAGACAGTAATCGAAGGAATGTTGTCACAAGGAGTTTTAAAAAGCTGCTGGACACGTTTAGAAAAACAAGAATAAGAAAAACAAAAATGTTTTAYGTTTTAGGACTAGGAATGCTGCAGTCTTTACAAACCGTTCATTTGTCATCCAATGACATATTACAAATTGATCTGAATGATTTTCAAAACTGCTCACAACTGAAGAATATCTACTTACAAGACAACAAGGTCACTAAAATTCATCCAGACGCCTTCAAGGATCTCCACAAATTACAGGTTAGAAACAGTTGTAATACTGGTTTGTGTGTTTTGTATTAATTCTTGTTCATGATACTAATGTTTAACTATTCAGAAAAGATTATATTAGTCTTTATTATATTAGCATACAATTATAAAAATTAAAGCTAATGCTGAAAATAACCATTTTTTGTGTATTTAATATATAGACATACACACTCTTAACTATACAAAATACATCCTTAAAATAAAAAAAATATCAATGGCATGAACTTCAATTCACAGCTGGAGGACAGAACAATATGCGATTTATTTTTCTTGTAAATATTTTAAAGCAGTCTGATTTTTAAAGGCATCCTTTTAGCATCATCTCTCTGATTCACAACACTGATTTATGTTCATTTAAACTTACTGGAGCACATCTGTGACATGAAAAGCTTGTAAACAGATTTTACAAACAGATTATATAAACAGATTTATTTAAAAAGCAAGGAAAGCTTTAAATGGCAAAAGTCAGACTATGGCCAGATATCAACAGCTATGAAGTAGCAAGCACACTATACCATATACACGGATATACTGTGCTTTAGGCCAATGTGTTGGAGCAAGGTAGGACCTAGTCAATTTTAAATTTGGATTATTCATCTGTGGGGGGAAAGGAGAAGGAGAAAAAAAAATCAATCGTTATTGGCTATGGATCCATTACAGGACAGAACTTAATTTTTAATCAGTAACTTTACCTTGTGCCGGATAACTATTTTAGCAAAGGTCCCAACATTCATTCATTTATCCATCCATCTTAATGGCCCAACAACTCATTTTCTACAATTTAATACATGCACATCAGTTTTACTTTTCCTTCTGGGTTTTGTGAACAGATGCATCTACCCTGCAAACTGCTTTCTGGCAAGACAGATACACTCCAAAAGGTGTTGCTGGTGCTACAGCAGCCAAACTATTATTGTTACTCAACCACCTCCATATCCCTACACTACACTGTGCAGTACAGACTTGTTAATATCTTCTATACAGAAAGAAAAATAGGATACATACAGGAATAGGTGAAGGCTGGTACAGAAGTTATCTAGGATAGTCTATTAGTTTTCTGCGAGTTGAAAGAGGGACTCGAGCAGAAAAGAAATACAGAAATACATTTAAGTACTCTTAACCAAGTACACACCAGATTTTAGCTACCCATCTCTCACACTTACTCCAAGCATAAATTGGTATTTAGTTGACCCAGTGTATGTACATGTATATATAAATATATATACACACATACATGTATCATTTCATTTTGCCACAAAGTATTAAAGCATTATCTACCTCTGATGCCTACTAAAGGGAATAAGATACTACTGAGATAGATTGTTCTGATTTTACARTTTTTTTAAAAATTATTTTTGTGTGCACAGAAAAGCATTATCACGTCCCTACGCCACACAGATTAAATCAAAATCTCAGTGGTCTTCTAACAGTAAGACTTCGAAAAAGAAAGTGCCATCAGGACAGTATTATAGATAATTTCCTATCTGCAGGGAGGTTCACAAAGGGAAAGGACCATACTTCTGTGGCATTCTCCTTTCCCACACATGTGCACATCCTTTTAATCCTCCATTCCTTCTGCATATGCGCACACATCCCTCTTCCATTCCCTCCAAGAAACCCAAAACCCTAAAATGATACCATATATCCTTACCAATCAACTTCAGCRCAGTTGAGTTGAGAAAAAATTCCAGAGGAGTTTCAGAGGAGATATGGCTGTAGAGGCCGTTTCTAAGGAGACCACAGAGCCATGACAAAGCATATGGTGTTTTCATGACAGAAAGCCTTTTGCATCATTTCTGCACCCAAGGGCAAAATTTAATAGACAGTCATGATGAGAACCATGTGACAGTCCCAGTCATACAGATAAGAGTATTCTACAATGAAAGAGAGCTAAATATAATTCAATCCTTTTTTTCATCTAAATCAAAAAGCTTAGAATAATATACTTGAAATTCTAAAGTTATATTGTTCCCATTTCTTTAGAAATGCTTGCTATACTAAAAAAAGTTATTGTTGACAATACACCAGTTCAGATTCTATTCCAAGACTTGATAAACTGATTCTGAATGAATTAATTTTGAATGAATTATTTCCAAATAGGTTGTGGATCTCCGTGGAAATGCTCTGACCACCCTTCCACCACAGGTATTAATCAATTCGAACATATTTCAACTTGGAGTGGATTCATCAACTAATCCCTGGATACGTAGCTGCAGACTAAATGCTTTCAAACATTTAATTCATATTCTTTTTGACTCAATGAGGAAAAAGTGGAATATTTCATGCAATAAATTTGCTAACAATTTACGGAAACCTCTCCTGCCTCTTTCAAGCTTCCATTTACACTGCAGTGACAGTGTTTCATTTAAAACAACTGTAATCCCAAAAGGAAAGACATCTGTGCTGAACTGTGACTTGGATAACAAAATGGGTACGTAAAACAGACTGTTCATACACTGCTAAAATCCAAATGCATGCAGAATGATAAAAGAAATTTGTTCAAAAAAGAACTGAGAAACAATCTAACAGGCATATTATTTGCTTAGAAAGTATGTCAATTAGAATACTGGAAAGTCAGTTTTCCCCAAAACATCTTAATCTCCTATCTTGCATCCAACTAGTAAATTATACTAATATATAAATATACACAACRAAGTTTAAATAAGTATGTTATAAATCAATTAATGCTTGGACACAAGAGACAACTAGGCTTTATTTCTTACTATTGTGATTAATAGCTATGGGGTAGTCATATTGGGACACACAGAAAGATGAGAAGGGATGCAATAGTGTTTCTAGTGCTTAGTTATAGCAAAACGAGATGAAAAACTATTTGCATGTGAAAGAGAAAGGAGCTATATTTCTCCTACAGAAGTACAGCCACTGAAGACTGCAGCACAGTTCACTCAGCAAACAAATTCAGCATATGCAATTAATAGGGAATACTTGAAGTGCCAATGACAAGTTCTACAAAGCTAAGGTTTTCTCCGTGTAGAAGAAAAACGAAGACAGAACTTAAAGGAGGTGCATTTATCTTGTGCCATAAGCCAAAGCAGTTTCACTCCAACAGACTAAGAGCACTCAGAGGTGATAAGCCTTTCCATTTGGAGTGCTTTATCCCCAAACGAAAGTACCTTGGGTTGATCAAATACACCACCTGCTTTATCTATTTTCAAGGAAAGTCATGGAGAAAAATGTGATCATGGGATTAAAAACAACACATTAGATTGTACCAAAAATGAACTGTAAACCCAAGCAGATACAAAAGCAAACACGTACACACAATCTTGAAACATACTCCCCAAAGCCAACAAGCAGCTATTCCCTGCAGTAGCTGAAGTCTGGAATAATCARTAGGTAGGTACAAATACCCTTGGTTTTCAAACATTTTTGTTCCAGTCAAAGCAGTAACCACATGAAAAAAAAAATCACAGTTGCCGAAACACTGATAGTTAACTATGGATTAAATTTTTACCTAATAGCTCCATGTAGCCACCATGCTGAAAAAGGGGTGGCTCTGAGTACAGATCTTGCATGAAGTAGATTAGCACGTATTCCCASTATGACCCAGAACATCTTTATGTACTGGAATTACATAAATTCCAGTGATTTCCCCTCCTACCCATGCTAATTTTCTTATAAATATTGGTAGTAAGACACTGTATGTGCTGCATTTTAAGTGTGGAGAAGAACAAAGTGATTTAATAGACATTTGGCCCAGTATTTAATGATTATAGATGGATAAAAAGAAAACATGGATCATAAGAATAAAATGTTACATCTTAATCAGAGATGGTCATAGAATATCTATAGAAATAAACTGACCCTTCAATCCTAGCATTTTCTACTTTTAAGGCAAACTTAATTCATGTTTTCTTTTATTTCAGGTAATGAGGTCTCTTGGTGGACACCTACCGGCAGAATTTCAAAAGATATTAGTCTTCCTCACATGACACTGGATAAAATGAATAATTTAGTAATACACAATGCTGACAGAACTGTTGAAGGATTTTATGTGTGTACTTTTAATACAATAAGGAAGAAATTTCTCATCTACAATATAGAGGTAAAGGAAAAGCTTTCAACTTCTTTGGCTAGAAAAACCCGGGATACTAACACCGTTTTTAGACAAGGAAAAACTGAGCAAGACTTTGCATTGGCTGTCTGCCTCTCCGTGTTCATTACATTTGTTTGTGCTTTTTGTCTGGGTGCTTTTGCCAGACCCTACCTTGTGACCTTGTGGAGACTCATGCGCAGAAACAAGAATTCAACTTCAGAACACATTTATTCTAATCAAGCTTTTTCAAATGAAACTCTGGGCAGAGAGTGTTCTGCAAGCATACCTACAAATACACAGAATAATTTGTCCATCTGTAATGAAAATCCTTTTAAAAACACATGTATTTTTCCTACAGAAACTTCTAGGTTGTATGAAAATGTCATTTATAGTAATGTATGTGCACCAAATACTGAGGAAAAGTACCAGAAGCAAATCAGTAATGAGATCAAACCTAAGCAAGAATCAGTGTTTTCAAATAGCAAAGCAACTAATATCGCCGAGATTTATACAGAGGTTGATCAGACTGGACAATCTTCTGTAAGGATGGACTGCAAAAACAGCAATGAAATAACACCAAGAAAATTAACAAATAATGACATTTCATTACATGAAGATTTAAATTACGCAAATAATGAAGACTCAGGGAAGAGCAATTTCCCTCCCATACCCAGCAGACTGAACGCTGACTCTTACTCAATTCACACTGAATCTTCAGGTTTAGATTTACCTTACACAGGAGAGAGTGGCTTTCCATTTTCTGGAATACAGATGCATACAAATGTGCAAAACTCTGGGAACAGTAAGATAACTAACAAATCTGATCTGCTGCAGTCTGAGATTACAGAGGCTACACCAGATTCTCCTGAACGGAAAGACATGATCTCACGTAACGAACCCCACAAACCCTTAAGAGCTACACTATTTGTGCCCAGAACACAAAACTGTGATGAAGAGCTTGGTGTAAACAGTAAAATAAATAAAATCAGTGATGCAGATTTTATTTTACCGAATAGCTGCCAGAAAGATATAAATAATGAGAATTTAAACACCTACCTAACAAAAGAAAATTCTCTTACGGAATACTATAAACCAGAAGGTACTAATGAAAAAGATGATTTAGCAGATGTATTTGGTGATAGCTCTTCAGATGAAGGGACTTCATTTACATTGAGCGACTGTAGTTCTTTAGCAGATTTTGAACTGGGACAACCTAGCGACAATCTCCAAGGCTGTCAATCGTCACTAGAAAAAGCAGATACAAACAATGGAACTGGTAAGTTCTCAGCAGTGCCAGAGCCTCCAAGCCTTGCTGCTGAACTTCAGCATACTGGAAAAGATGAAAACATGACCAATGCCTATTTTGAAACCACTGTTAATTATGCATCAGATACTACCATGTCTGAAACAGAACTACCTTACACTAACACATGCGGTGATGATCGTGTAACTGTGTCAGATTCTGACACAACCACTTTTACAAGTCAAGAAGTTCCTGAAACGTTTAAGTGTTTTACCAATACAGAGTCGACAATTCAAAACTCTATTTCCGACCCCCTCTGCAAGCAAAATACAAAATTTAATGATAAAATGTTGGCTTCATCAAAACATTCTCCCACATATGCATCACATACAGAGAACACTCCTTCCAAAGAGGCAGACTTGCAGCTCTATTATTTTTCCACTCAACCCCAGCATTTTCAGAGATTCAGTCCCACTGAACAAAAAGAAAATGCAGAGATCAGTGCAGAAGAGCACACAGAGAGGAGTTCCTCTGAAGAGAACAGCAGCGAAGGGGATATTACATTAAGAAGAAACACAAATACATCTGCGTACAATCACTTTACATTTGCTCCCATCGATTTTGGTTTGAATCAAATCATTGGAGAAACGTCACTACCATGTTCCAACATAGCCATCAATGAATCATCTCTTCAGTCTCAGCCTCAAAGCACAACTGAAAGATGTGCAATGGTTATTTCTGAGAAAGACGACTCATTACCACAGGGGAAGCAAGTAAAAATGCCTAAGATTTGTGCAGAGAAAATGCAAAAAGGCTTTAATAAAAGAGAATTTTATGAGGATACAGAAACGCAAGATAGCATCAATTGTCGCCTGCCCGAAGAAATGCAGTCTTGCAATGTTAGGGCAAATTTGCATCCTCTTAACTGTTCTGGGAAAACAGAGTCAGTCTTCAACATAGAAGATTATTCCCATCTGGATCAGAGTGAAGAAAATGCATATTGCTCACGACACACACACAGCTTCTTTAATGAAAGCACACAATACAGTTTATGGTCATTCCCACGAAAGACTATAGGAAATACAATCTCCAGAAAGACCAGTTCCAGCGAGACAGAGGATTACACTACTTTGACAGAATTGGAAAGTAATTCTACAACAGCTGTCTATCTCCAAAATTCAGGTGAAAAACTTGATCAAAAAAATACAACCAATTTAGCTCAGGGTCACTTTTTTGTTAAGAAGAAAAGAGCATTTGATGGATTTGCTAATGTTTTGCAAAGCAGGAGAACAAACTGCAATAAATGAGGTATAAAAATGTAAAACCACAACACTTGGGACTCCCACAGAGATGATGTCATACAGGAGGTGAAAAAATGACTCTGTCTTAAAAATGAAGTTCTCTGGCTCCTGGTAACTCCTAAACACCGATTTTATTTCCCCTCACCCCCTCAGTACAATAATCTGCCTTTAGCTTCAGAAGAACAAGTTATGGAATGAGTTGTTCAAAAGAACAAGTTAGGCTAAACAATCAGGTGAATGTAGCTGCATGCTATGCTCTAAAGTCTGGATTCATCTAATTTAGAAACACATAGGTACCATAAAGCCAAAGGGTAATTCAGGCCTACACAAACATTTGTGTATATGTAAGCCAGAAACCATGGGTTTGTATTTAGAATAGTACTTGGAAAAAATAAAAAAAACAAAACACAAAGATACTCAAAATGAGTAAACTACCTGTAATTGTAATAAATCTTGCAGTAATTTTTAAATTTTATATATTTACTTTCTTGTCAGTGCTGATGTTATTATTTGCCTTGGAAATTGTCTCTGATATACACCATTTTATTTTTGTCTAAAATAAATGCAACGCTGCTATATTCTTATTACATTATCACTATCATCTTGTTTTTCTTATGGGATTCACTCCTATACAGTCAAATAGTATGTATGACTTCTGCATTTTGAGCCATATTTGTGGATTAGAAGCTTCTGAATTCCCACTATCTTGTGAAGACAGGTAAACATGAGTCTGTAACAGTTTTAAAGGCAGAGTGTGACAGAGCAGGAAAGAATAAGAAAGATATTACAAGTGCTATAATTCTCCAGACCTCCTACCTCCTTGGATCCCAAAGTCAATCACAAAAGTGGAAAAGGAAAGCTGGCTTCACTGGTACTAGTCCCTTTTTGAAAGAAGTTAAAAAAATTAAAACACACTGATTGTAATTGAACTACATCAGTTTCTATCTAGACCCATTTGCAAACCCCATTCTTTTTTATGAAGCAGAGAACAATACTGTAAAATCCACCCTGAGCTTTAGCACAAAGAACTGGGAGGAGAGACTGCTGCACCTAACAGATGACTGAAAACAGAATAACCTGAAGTTATCAAACACTCACTTTCCACTCAAAAAGAGCCTGGTACAACAGCAAGCAGGCTGCAGTCTCCCAGCAGATGGAACAGCAATCTTGTGGAAACAGTTCTGCTTCGTGCTAAGTGTGTCTCTCATCCTCAGAGAAATCTGTTATCTACTGGACAATATAAGTGGTCTAAAGTGCAAAATAAGTCTGAGCAGTATTCAGTTGCAGTATTCTTAGAAGTCTCTGGGATTTAAGGCATCGAACCCATTACAGAAAGCAGGACCAGTATGTACAGTAAGAGGGGCAAAGTAGGTACATGCATGTAATAACAGAGAAATAAGGCTGCCAACAGTTTTTTCCATGCCCTTGGTAATAATGCTAGTTTGGGAGTTTTGTGCAGACCAAAGCAATATGTAAACTTGCTCAGATCAATGCCTCCTACTACTGTCACCTATTTCCTTCCTTCTCTGTTTTTGCTTCTCCTATGAATGCTACTTCAGAGCTGATGCAACCTAGCAGCTCTCCCCAGATACGGCCCAAGTTAGAGCACGCCAATAAACGAAAAAGGTCCATTATCAAACCCTGCTTATACACCAGAAGTATAAAAACTAAATATGAAAAAAAATTCTTTCCTCTATCTTCTTTTTGCTGTAGCAATCTCGAGCTTTACTAGGGACAACTGCAAACAAAGAGCAACTTCAAACCAACTGAATTTTCAACATTGATCTTTTTCATTCCTTATCTTCTTGACAGCTTTAATCATTCTGAAATTACAACTCTGTTGTCCATGCAGGTTGATGATTAACCAGTAGTTGTAATCTAGTAATCTTTAAATGTTTTAAGTGTACTACATACGAAGAAAAATTTCAGACTTAACAAAAAAGACATTTGTAACAGTTCAGGTATACAGAACTATTTACAGTATTTTAAAAATAATGACCGAGGCAGGCAGGTTTGAAATAAGCACACTCCTATGTACAAATCAGCAGCTCCAGATTATGTGCATCGTTACGATAAGAGGGCTGCTAATCAAAATACTGAGACTATTTCTGAAGCATCACTGAACCCCGAAGCATCAGGCGGGGGGGAGGGGGAGGTGACGACAACACAAAAAGCATTTCAATTTGGCAAAAGAAGAAGAAAAAAAAACTTTAATAGAAAGGACACATTTTACCTCTACCAGAAGAGAAGCAGGTCTAACGGCTCTGTACATTTTTGAAAGTATTTTTAAAGAGAAAGCAGAGAAAGAACAGAAGGATGCTGACAGAACCTAATAGTTTGTTAGTGTCRTAAGATTTGGAACTAAAAAAGCATGGCAATAAAATTACGACGCAGAAACCAGTGCCGATATTTCTATCTTTTGATAAATATTTTCTTTAGCCCCTCAGGCTTTTTTTAAAGTAATTTGACATAACTAACATGGCAATTATTGTCAGTTATATATTTCCAAAGGCAGGTAGTCACCTATGCTTTTTAATATACATATGTGTGTGTACATMCACACATGCACACATCCACACATGTACATTTATACATAAAATATATACTTTTAATTAATCTGGCTGATTTTCTCAGATTTTCTAACATAATTCAGGAGTAAATTACACAGCAGTTTCAGGTAAGCGCTACATGGATTTGATTTAGGTCACTATGGTATTTAAAAACAACTGAACTCAGTAATGTCTGTAACTCAATTACAAGCAATGAATCTGTTATCTGCACAGATCAGCTCGCTTTCCCATTAGTCCTTGGAAGATATGTGTTCTTTTTTCTCCAGCACTCAGTGATACCTGAACCGATAACTAAGACATAAACCAGTACCAGTGCTTCTAACAACCTCCTTCTTTAGAAGTCCTTAGCTCAAGAAACAAGAATGAAATCATCTTCTGATGAAACTGATAATTTGTCATCAAATTATTCAAGAATATAAAGGTTTGGTTTTGATTTCTGTTTTTGAAACACAAATTTTATACTAGTAACTGTCTACTCAGTCTGTATGAAGAATTTTGGACAAGAACTAGAAGACAGAACACTCAAATCTTCAAAATCCTAGTATTCCCAGAAACGTTAAATTAAGACGACAAAAACTCTAAAATAAAAAGGTCTTTCCCCAACACAAATCTGCATCTGTAAATGGTGCACTCTTTCCCATTTTAACTTCTCTCTCCTAATCCTCACATAGCCTCAATATCCATACAATATCTCAGCTTCTACTGAATACTAAGGCTGCTACTCCGTAATACAAGAACAACCACTTTGTAATACAAAACCCACCACACTATTAGAGGCAGTCTAGAAGCAGAGAACGGGGCACAAGTTTCAGACTGATTCCTCAGAAGCACAGCTACATAACCACTAAGAGTGGAAAATGGAACGGCATTTCCCTGCCACCACCACCATTCCCAGCATCCATAATCAGTAAAATTTAGTAAAACTCACTGTACACAGAAGTTAATTGCAGCCAAAGCAACTTTAAAAAGTCAATACATCAAAACAACACACTTACTCTTTACGGTACGCATGAGTTTTCAGACACTGCTTTGGCAGACCTCTCCAAGTTAACCTTTTGGCTACACCAGCTGCTAAGTTAAGAAATTTCAATACGTAAGTTAACTCCGCAGATGATGGGGAAAACAACATATTTGAGTAGCTGTGTCAACTAACATATAGCAGTGTTTTCTCATTTGCTTCTGCTACAGTTCAGTATACTTTTAAAATAACAATATTGGAAAATCATTTTCTCACCTTTTTCTGACCACCATAACGCTGCAGCGAAGATATGCACAATACCTAACTTCTCAGATGCAGTCAGTTTTAGAAGCCTTTTATGTCTAAAAGTTATACGAAAAATTGTACGTTTTTCTTATCATATCCACAGAGACAGCAATTTGCTCCTTCAATATGGCTATGGCTTCTTTTTAATCATGTGACAAAGTATCTCACTCTACTGTCAGAATACTATTGAGGTTCTGTCTGAAACTTCCTTCCACATATGTTGCACTTTTGCCACTGATCACTCCAAATATCGCTATATGTTCACTCAAACCCAAATAACCAGTTTCTTCTTCGCATTTGCTCCTCACATCATTAGCAGTTGTTCTGAGAAGTAATACAAAACCTTTTATATTTTCTGCCACTCCCAACAGTCCCCACACAGTGTGCTTTAAAGACTCCGGACCTCTCTATAATCATCTTAGTTCTCCAAGTCCTGCAGTACCCAATAGCTACACAGTCCCCCCACTCACTGAATCCTTTCAGATTCTATCCATAGTCATTTTTCTTTCGTACTTCAGCTGATACCAATCAGCTGCATTTTGTTTGTACTGAAAACTACTCGTTTAGCTCGTTCAGTTATAGAGAATTTTCAAAAATTCCTACACCATTCAAAAAAGTTGCAGTCGTACTAGAACAAAYGAACAGTAGAGAAACACACACAATATAGTAGTTATACTTGCAGAGAGGTACAACTGCATCTGCTCTGGGGAAGTTGAACTTCAGCTTCATCAGTAACTTCAGGCAGCAAAACTCATGTTCAGATAAGGCTTAAGTTACTATCACAGTTGACAGTAGATAATAAACAGAGTAGTCTCAGAACAGGCTTCATAAAGTAGGCTAATATGTACTGAATTCTTCAGTGAAGATCAAYGGTGTAGCTGATGGGATGTTGGTCATAGTCTTGATGTACTCTTCTCACAGGACAACAAAAGGCTAAGCTCAAGGCTGGAAACAACAGTGTGTCCTTGATACCCTGGATTGGTTACGAAAAAAATACTAAAATCTTAAGAGTAGATTGGGAACTTCAGATACAGTAATGAGAGTACAGTAAAGCTCATATTTTCAATCACACATTTATATTTTGATAATTATCAGGTTGTTTGTTCTAGGCACAAAGCATTTCAGTCTTTCCAAAGTATGCTGACAATTGGGTTGGTAAATAACCCTTGAATATGAAGTAAAGATATTTACATTTAATCTACAAACAGCTAACATCATAATCCATTTGGGGAGTAATATGAAGGTTCATACGGTGCAGAAGACTGTGATGCACCACCTCTAACACAAGCAACGCCTACATTTTAAGAACTGGTGAAAATAATCTCAGACTTGATTACCATAATGGACTGCTTCTCTGGAACAGGCAGTACATCAGAATGTAACACATTCAGTGGAAAGCCTTAGGACTAGTTGCTCAAATAGTGGAAGGAAAAAAATAAAAATAAAAATAAATAAAGATCAACTGCTTAAACTTCATTACTCTCCTTGCAATGTTTTACATTCGTTTTCTACTCAAAAACAAATCTGCAGCTCCAAAAATAAGTAGCAAGATCAACTAATCACTCCTTTGAAGTTGTGACTATAAAGCTGTGAATGTATTACAGACCTTTAAGCTGCAGTTTTCACGTCATATTGCTGGTAGCTTTTCTACTGCTCTGCTTAGATAGAATTACTTTTGCTTCATAAAAATGAACCAAACAGTCCATTACAAGTCAAATGATTGAAAGAAATTCTGTTAAAAGGTAAGAAAAAAAAGGAGGACTTGATCACAAGCAGTCTGAAACAAAATATCACCACATTATCATAGAACTGGCAAGGTTGGAAGGAGCCTCTGGAGATCATCTAATTCAATCCTCAAGCAAGTGACCCATACGGGGATCTAGCCCGCAACCTTGGCATTATTAGCACCACACTCTAACCAACTGAGCTAAACCTAACCCCCAAATACTACAGATGTATAATAGTACCAGACTGACTAGTYTGTATTCCAACATTACATTTAAAAAAATCTTAAAGTATACACATACAAGATTCTGTAAGAGATAAATCAGTTACAAAGATGCTTGCTGTAAAATTCTATCTAAAGATACATTCTTGGTGAAGCTGACTCTGCATAAGAAAAACTTTTGTATTGCAGTGTTTCACACACACCGTATTTGAAACATACTAATTTCCAACACAGTTTTAAATATTGATTTGCCTTAGTATTAAAAAACCAAAAGATTGTATATTTTCCCTTCTAAGAAACTCTGTAGCACAAGCAAGTTCTCTACTACTAAATGAAAAAGGTAGACTAAATATTAAAATTCAGTATCTTAAAAACACAAAAATCTGAGTTATACAGGTGCTTCTTAGATAGCCATTTTAGACAAAAATTCAAACTAGCTAGCTTAATAGCAATTCTCCTTGACATGTTGTGAGGTGTATTCAAGTGAGAAATTTCTAAAGCATGAACCACAGAAAAATCTAAAGTCAGTTTCAGAAACCATCACAAATACTGTTTATTTGTGGGATATCATTTTACATCAACACCAAAAATCCTAAAAATGAACTCATGATGAACTTGTTAGGTGACATAACAGTATTTTAGTCCAGCTGTGAGTCACAGGAGTTCAGCACACCTTATGTACATAACAGCAAATAACCAAGACACAGCATTCACAGTTACAGGTTAACTGCTGTTCCTGCAACAGCAGTGTCAGTAGAAACTATTTTGTGACAACACACACACATACACACACACACAAAAAAAAAAAAAAAGCTCCCCAAAACATCCCACATTTTGGTCTCAATTACAGGCAACCAACTACTTAGATGGTGGATGGATTCTATACATTTTTATAACAATATGAAAGGATGAAATATAAGGCCTAGAGAGGTATTTTAGCAGTTTTAATTAAAACCAGGGCACAAGCTAACCTTTAAAGCTGTCTGTACGAATTCCAAAAGTATTTAACAATTTGTTAGACTTGTGACCAGGGGTCAACAGAAATCTGGAAAAACTTTAACAAAACTGAAGTCCACTTCTTACCCTCCAAAGAATGTAGCTGATGAAGGTTAAGCAAGTAGTAATGAGCTAAAGCCCATTCTGATTGTGCAAGCATATTTGTGATAAAATAAAATATCTGCATTTGCAATAAAATGGGAGATGCTTCCTGTTCCTTACAAATGCTGAAGGGCCACACAAAGGTGTAGTTTAAAGAAAACCTTAATGTAGGAATACAGGTTCTTACTGAAAACTCAAGAAGTACACAAAGCATTTCAATAAATTCCATCTTCCTCAAATAAGTTTCCTCAGGGGGCGGGGAGAGACAAAAAAAAAACAGTAACAGAATTAAAATAGTATTTTAAATTATTTTATACTATTTTGCAGTACAGGGAAATATATACAAACTTAATTTGTGGAATGTTTCTGTAATTAACATTTTCTATTACTATTCTATTAATAAAGAGTTCTAAATGTCTGTCATTTATCAATTTAAAGTATGCACTACTATAGTATCTGGATGATATTTTCCTTTCACTAACTGTCTTTGCACCTTACATTCTCCTAAATATCAAGCATGAATTACACACAGGCCGTTAAGTTTCTGCTATAAGGACAGTTACTTTACACCTGAAAAAACAGCATAAACTCACGATATTTTTGCCACAGAAACCTTCCAGTGTCCTGTTCAAGAAGTCAGGATATTCTGTACATCACTTTTCAAAAGAAAATAAACAGTAACTATTTGATGGCCTAACAAACAAAAAAGCGAACACCAAACTTGCATTAGATATATGTAAACTAAGTCGTTTCGCTAAAAGGAGAGGGAGTTCTCCAAGAGTTGGCAATATTAAGGTCCCTCTGCTTGTCAATAGATATAGCATAAACAAAAGGACAGATAATGTACAAAAGCTTATTAAGCTATAAGGGTCAGCTTTGGTTCATTTTGATCTCTACACATTTCAGTAAAGATGTCAGTTAGCTGTAATTGCATTTGTAGCTCATTTTATGAAGATACATGTGTTACACCAACCAAAGAGCACAGATTCATCTTGCTTACAACTGGAAGAGAACATTTGCAGTATCTGTCTGATCCATGTTCAGACACATTGAACACATTGAACACCTTGCTCTCATTCCCAATTAACTGTACACAAATGAAAATTGAAGGGTATGTTAATCTATATCTTGTGTATAGGTTTTTTGTTTTCTTTGCTTTTAATTCAATTTTGTATTCTGCTAAACATTATCAAAAATTGGGAAAAGAATACTTGTTTGAACTGAACAGATTTCTGTTGACCATATTGCATGAAACTTATATCGATAACAGAAATAGATTAAAAGTGTCTTTGGCTCTTGCTTCCATTATTGGAAGCCAACTTGTCACATACAAAACTTTTACGTAACCAGCCTTGTATTTTAGTAGTATTCACACCAATTTGTGCTAAACCATTTTTTAGAGTTAATAACGAGCTTAACATTTAAGAACACTTGCAGTATTTCATTTAGGATTTTAGCAACCACAATTCAGCTTAATGTTACAAGTTCTATCAAGTTCAAGTTCTATTGCTTCTATGTTCTTTTTATTTTTTTTTTAAGAACTAAACCAGCAGCTCCACATTTTTTTCCTTACAGTTATACTATAGTAATATATACATTTACATCAGAAGTCTTAATAAAATGTGTGTTTTAGCAAACACTAATTGTAAACATTAAATATGATTCTCCACTGAATTAATATATTGTGCAAACTGGCATAAAATATGGAATTAATGTGATTTAGTACATGAAAAAAAGAAATGATTGTATGTTTTAACACTATTAACTTTAAACAATGTTACTTATTTAGTGTCACAGAAATTCAAACACGACCCATTGGGAAAGGTAGTATTTTCTTAACATCATAGAACTTTAGATTTTGAATATGGATACATATTGTATATTTAAGTAAATACAGATACACACAAACAAATTTTTTCTTTGGCAGCTGCATTTGAAGGGAGAGGAGAGGGAGGGAAGAAAAAAAAAATGTGAACATAAACTGACCACCAGTAGCACAGGAATTACAACCTCCACGGCAGCAACCTACTATACTTTTGATAAAGCAAGCTTAATCCTGAAAGCAGTCTAGTCAATGACAGTTGTTCCTGACTTCAAGGATGGCAGAACAGGGCCTTCAATGCAGCTGAAAATTCCACATTCAACCTAAAATGCTTCCTGCCCCCCCCCCCGATTGCATTCTGAAGAAATAGCAAAACTGCCAATACCTTTTAAAATACTTCTACAGTAATGTTATTTTTTATTCCAAAATATCCGCTGGTCCTTGTTAAATGTTCCATAAAATAATACAGAACATTTTTATAAATCCTCAGGGATCAAAGTTTAATAGCACCGGATACTTCAGAACCTGAAAAAGTCAACAGTAATATTATTTAATAAAGACGGGTAAGGCAAAGCCAACATGACAAAAATATAGAATTTTTACACCTTTCCATTCACTCATTTTCCCCAAACAATCACTAAAACTGTGCTAAACAAAGAAATACATGAAACAGGAAGTGGTCCCTTTTAAAAAGTATTGTCATTTAATGCTGGTGTTTAATGTGCCCATCGCCTGCAATGAGCATTTTGCTAGGAAATTCCAATCCCCAGCATGAAAGAAAAAGTAATGTTTTGACTACTCGATATATTTTTAATTACTCAGAATTAAAATTATAGACCATGGGAAAGACTAACATTACAAAGAAATCAAAAACCTATATTAACTGTAGGTTGGGCTAAGCAGACCAACCACTAATTTTAGATAAAGCTTTTAATTTCACTAGATCGCAACATAGTCCAAACACTTAGTACACCGAAGTTTAAAAGAAATATGCCAAAGGGAATTTACGAAAGTCTAAAATTCATTTTTAAAAGGTACTTTAATTTCTTCATTTGTACCTGTAATGAAACTACCGCAGTTTTAACATTAAAAAGTCAGTGCTTTCTTCTTCAAATAGAAATCATCTGTGGCATGTACAACTATTACAGTGTGTGTGTGTGTGTGTGTGTGTATGTGTGTTTTTATATATATGTGTGTGTGTGTATATATATGTATTTTTTTTCTTTTAAGACACTGATGTTTCATTCCTATTAAGCAAAAGATCATGTTTGGTGAATTCCTCTGAAGAAAGTCACAGCGTATCTTCTTCCCTCAGAAATTGGCATCTTAAACAGTAACATTAAAACTGACAATAGTTCTTCATCGTAACTATGTCCAAGCAGTCTGACCATTCCATTTTCTGAAATGCTACATTTGAGACCAAAAGAAAAACAAAATAACTAAAGTTTCAATGAACATAAGTGATTAGAAATATGTCACAAAATTGTTTTTACAATACATTTCTGCAGAAATAATCCCTAGTTRAAGCTTTTTTTTTTTTTATACACATATACAAAATTTAGACAGCAATATACACATAATCACAGTGAAGACGCTGGCAAGTTCACTATTTTGTAGTGTAAATACAGAATGCAAAGCAGCCTTCAAAGAGAACAATGCTACACAGCAAGCATAGCTGGCTTGTTAAATAGCAAACACCAAAAGTTCCCTGCAAGAGGGACGCAGTGCAAGAAAAGCAGCATGCACTTTGATACAAACAGCAGTTTATGGCTAATGGTTGACATAACTGTGGTAACAGTGACTCTTGAGTGGCTGTGCATAGTTAAACTCCTATGTCATCTGTTTTCCTTTATACCATTCCACAAACTCATCCAACAACACTGGCCCTGTAGAGAGATCAAATAACTATATTTTACAAAATTTTTTAAGAGGACATGGAATGATTAAATGCAGAAAAAAACATTTTAAAACACCAATGTATAGTGGTACTTACAGGCTCCATCTTCATCATAATTACTGAGGTCAAGGTTAATTGTTCTGCTGAATTCAAGCACGTTACACCATTGGTCCTTATTGATAACTTTATATTTTGATTGCTGCTTAAGGGAAGAAACATAAATTACTAAAATGTATTTTCAACTCCCTCAGATTTGCAGATACTCTTACAGAAAATTTAAGGTATGTGATGAATTACGATTTTAATCTCTGTCTCTCCTAAAACCAAACATGGAATAAACAAATCACTAAGTAATCAAATTAATGTTGAATAATTCATGTTTCTAGTTAAAACTTCTTCTAGTAGACAAGTATACAGCAATTATATGACAGTCTATAAGCAAATTCAAGATATTCTATTATTTTTGTCCTGTATTAAACAAACATTAGCAGCAGAGGGGTTTTGCAAATAGGGGAAAAAAAATAAAAATAAAAAGGAAAATTTCATACCTCTAGAAACTGGTGAAACACTGGAAAAAGAGACCATGTTTTTCCTAAAAGAAGCCCCAACATACACTTGGCAGTATTGATATCTAGGCTGCGCTGGTCCTTTTCCTGTATGAAGAAAAAAAGGTCAAAAGGGGGAAAAGAAAAACACAATCTCAATGTTTTTCACTTCCCGCAATACCCATACCACAGTTCACTAATTCATAAAACACCTTAATAAATAATAGTATCTAATACTGTTTTTTTATTAAAACAACTTCTTAGTAAAACAGTACACTTTCATTCACAGCTAATGATTTACTAAGGAGAGAGACTGCTTTCCATAGCAAAGACAGTTCTTCGAGAAAACCTACTGTGGATGAAGCATCTATTCCTTCTTGTAACTTCCGCACTTCTGGAAGGCCATGGCCACTGGACCAATACCCATACTTGTACATATGCTTTTGCATAGCCATAGGTCTCTTAAAATACTATTACTATAGATATTGCCTGAGGTATTAATACTGCTACTTCAACTGTCATCATCAACTGGTGATAAGTAACTATCAAGTAACACTGACTGTGTCAGCATGACCCAGGAGCTTTTGTCCTGTCATTCTACTGATTATACAAAGTTTAGATTAAACAAATTTTCAAACTAGCAGAAGCAGCATAAGACAGTAAGAGCTAGCACAGGAAGACCCCTCTCTTAATTGTCCAGTTTGAGTTCAGCATAGTAACGACACGTTAAGGCTTAGAAGTATTGTTTTTATTGTTTTTTTTTCTTTAAACAAAGTGTTATTTGTAGTCAACAAATTCATTATATCTAACCAGTGAAAAAGTTAATGTATTTGATTGTAAATTTCTGCATATCTTAAAAGTAATCTGTGTATAAATAAGACTATTTTGCTATTTTAAATAGTTTAAGTTTTGGTGAGAGATGGGACATAAAACCCTACCCTTTTATGTCTTGAGTATAGAATTAAGCTACAAATCACAAAAACTAAAGTGTATGGCTATCACTGGCCCTTATGTTCCCTCCCTCTCTTTCTCTCCCCATGACTGCAGACTGCAAAATCTACTTCAGTGAACCAGAAAAAATATGGATGTAGGAAACACCTAATTGAACTGTACAAGACAATGGTAACTGAGCTCARTGCCTCATCTGTGCAAGTGAGGTGATCTCTTAAAACTTAGGAAGTTTAGGACAAGTGTTTTTTGCCATTGAACACTTCCCTAGAATGATTTTCTGTAGGGTGGAAATTACACAATCTTCTGAATCAAAATCAAAGCTGCTCCTGCCAGTTTCTTCTATCATTCACTTCCATTATTCTTTTTAACATGATGTACAATTTCTTCTGCCTATAGCTATGGAGAATCTTCATATAGCCATATCAATGTTTGTAAGCATTTGTTCCTACTTTTACGGTATGTCATTCTCCTATAGACTCACCCTGGCCTCATAGTATTAAGTTCAGTAATTCTATTAATCTAATGGAATTTCAACATTTCCTCAGTTGGTATGACCTTGACTTGGAGTTCTAAAGTTTCTTTTTTCCCCCTCTCCTCATTCAAGAGATGTTACACCTCTCAATGTTCAGTTTCTTTCTCAACAGCATGGTATGTCATGTCTATTTGTTTAGTATCTCTTGAAAACACTCCAACTATTCATCTTAAATTTCTTCATTTCTCTTTGGCAGGCCCTCTGCAGGCATAATTTGCTACTAGTAAAAAGAGATTTAAAAAAAAAAAAATCAATTCAAAATATTTCATCAGTATCTTCAACTTCTTTGGTAATGTTTGTTATTTCTTCTATCTGCATTTTACTTCCAGAAAAATTATCAGATTATCTTCATATAGCAAAGAAGGAATTAAGCAATTGATAGAGGTTTGTTTCTTTCACAATAGTTCCATGCATGCTGTCATATCCATACCGTAGGTTTTCTTGGTTAGGAGGGAATTACTGTGAATCTCTGCATGCTGACAGGCAGAAAGCACTCCTGTATCACAAACTGAATTTCTTATGACAAACTGTCAGTATAGCTAGCAGTTCAATCTATTGTTATTTTTCTTGTTACCTTTTTGCTGTCAGTTTTCTTGGTGCTTTTGGTTCTCCTGCATCAAAACTGGATCTTCAGTTTTGCCAAACAAACTGTGATCATTTTTATATGAAATCCTCTGTGATCCATCATGTAGAGAAGGTGAACATCCAAATTTCTTGTCAATATACATGCTTAATTTAGGAAATTCAAGGGTTTTTTATGGTTCCCTTTAAGTAGGAGTAGTCTTATGCATATTACAGTTTCTAATACCAGGTACAAATTTAGCAGTTCATATTTTATAGCAGAAAAAAGTGATAACAGGGCATCATTTAACAAATACTGAGAAATTTATTACTGAGCTTTGTACAGTTTTCTAAACCAGTATTTACAGTATTTACAGCTTTTATCATGTTATTCATTTTTACTACCTGCAGAACTGTCAGAAGTATCTTCCAGTTTTAAATATGTTTCTGTTCACAAGACCCAAATAGTAAGAAAAAAAGCAGGGCAACTGTAAAGCCAATGGAAGTGAATGATAAAGCTCCAATATGCAATAGAATAGGGCCCAAATGATTTCCTCAAAATCATAATATAGCTTGAAGCAAAGAGGCAATAAAACATGTCTTCTGCACAAAATCTAAAACACTAACCCACTGACCATCAAGCATTCTATATATTTTCCGGTATTTTGAATTCACTTATTTAGAATGAACTTTTCCATGTGTTAAAAGCAATCTTGAGTGGTATCTAAGGTAAAGAAATATTATACAGTCTCTTTACTATTTATGAAAGTAAAGTTTTAATTTCAGATGCTAGCCTTCCACATACTCACCCGTGCAAAGTCAAATGCATATCTATAAATAAGTTTAAAATTGGTAGCCTCGTTTAATAAAGATCTCAAGTAATCCAAAGAATTTCTCAATTTTTCTGTGGTATCACATCTACAAGAAAAACAAAGAAGAGAATTTATAGGCTACATTCTTACATTGGTGTTTGATGTTTTTAGAAAAAATCTCTAACATTTGTGTTCTCATCACTCTGTAMAAAATATAAGACACATTTATGAGTTTGTCTGTGTAAGATACCTTGATTTAACCCAAAGTGTGAAATGAATTTAGATCTGCTAGCAAAAGCTTATGCTTGAATGTTGATAGAAATTTGTCTGGATTCACAGAAAACTCATTCCCCAGCAAATTAAACTAAGAGCTTATCCACACAAGGCAAACAGCCAGCAGAGTGCAGAAGTCAAACTATACTTCTTTAGTTTTACTGATAAAATTTCCTACACAATTTTAATGATTCTGCCTTGGAACATAAGTTAAAACACAGTTCTCTAGCTCTCTATCTAACATGCAATTATACAACTACACTTATATTAATTATCCCATGATTATAAGATCTCAATTGAAGAAAGTAATTCTTCAAAAATGTGTGGTCACAAAAAGGGGATGTATTACATAGCATTAAGTTGTACATACTCTGATAATATATCAATATTTTATATTTATGCAATGACTCTGAAGCTTAGGAAGTTAAATAGATAGGTCCAATTCAGTAACAAAGATAGATGTCCCATTCCTTGAGGATAAACAGTATCAAATCTCATGACATTTAGTTTTTTGAGACTGCAGACATTAATCCAACTTTATTTAACATGCAGCTGTCAGGTTTAAAGTTGTCCCTAAGTGAGCCATACCTCTGTAAATAGGAGCAAAAACATATAGCTACTGCTCTAAAGCAGAGCTCTCTGCTTCAGGTTTTAGGTTTCAAAAAACTATGTCATTAAAGAAAAAAAAAAAACACTATACCAGGCTTCGAGGTTTTTCCAAAGCACTTACTGTAGTGATGTCATTCCTTTTAACCACTCCTGTAATGTAAAGTAACCCATGTTTTGTGCATCCAACTTCCATGCTAATACAAGCATAACTACCTATTTAAAAAAGAAAAAAAAAAATCAAGACTGAATAGAATTAACAAAACAAAACAAAAACAAAATATATTTTTCAAACAGTTCCTATTTAGTAGGCTACAAATACCTTACTATGATCAGGATATTCAGACTTTTGCTACTGGAAAAATTAAATCATCTATGACTATATGTATGACTATATGATCTATCTATACAAAAATATTCATGCCCAATACCTCTGCACCTCTCCAGTCTATCTTATGCAGGTACAGTTGGATGAAGCAGCAACAGTTAAGACCATTTCAGACAAAGACTATCTTATTATTTCCTTATAATATTTATCATCATGGACTGTGCTGTAGTATCAACACTTTTAATTCCATGAAAAGACACTAACTTTTAACTCAGCTTTTAACTCAGCTTTTAAGCAGCTTAAGGGTATCTTCACATAGATGTATGTTCAGATTTATAGCATACAGTCCTTCATAAAATAAAATTACAGTCAGTATCAGTTCAAGATGGCAATGCTATATTTGAAACACTAGAATGCTTCAGTAACCTTCATATCAATTGGAAGCTACACTATATAGAACACTAGCACAATTGTAACTGCTTCAACTCTCACACCTAATGCAACAAAAAGAAAGTAACAGTACAAAGATACAGAGTCAACATACATCCAAGTCACCAGTAGCCACCTTCTCTTCTTCAAAGGAATATGCACAGAATATAATTGTGGGAATCCAGTGAGCAGCACAACCATGAGGAAGATGGGTTGGTGAATTTAATATAAGAAAAAGCTACAGAGAAAGTTTCCCAATCTCCCTAATCAATTACAAAATCTAAGCACCCATCAAAGAACAAGTTTCTTTTACAAATGTCAAAATTCCCACTTGGATTAGCATCAGTGCAATCCATGAGATTAGAGAAATTAATTTCACCAAAGYTGACGATGATTCCACCTGAACTCAGCTACTCCTGGGTACTGTCATCCTACCTATTTTTACAAGTCTGAACATGCAGTGTAATTCAAGTAGATATCAGGTGAAAGTGGATGAACTAAGTGGATGCCTGTAAGAGGCATAACAACTCATGATCCTTTCAGATTTTGAAATGGCATGATGGGAGTGCTAATATTGTTCGCAATATTCTCCTTCATGAAATCTCTTTCTCCCTTAAAAAACACAGATAAAACATTAGTTTGTTGTTGTTGTTATATTAAGCTTCCAATAAGACCTCAGAAAAGACCTCCGCCACCTTTTTTTTTCTCCCTCCGCCCCCACGATTTCTTTTCTTGGGAGCTGGGGACCAGAAATGGAGGAAATGGCAAAGCAAAGTTTGAGATTTTTACAACTTAATAGTTTTTGGTTTAAAATAAAGACAATTTCTTTCCAAGCACTCATATAAATATCTCTGCTTTATATGCATTTATTTTAAAATTACTTCTTCAAAATTCCCATTTACAAATTTCTAATTCTTGACGGAAAAGTAAGAAATATAAAACTGTCTCAGACTAGGACAATTTTGAATGAAGTTTGAACTTACATTTTCTGGTTCAACTCCAATGTCTTCACAAAATTTCTCCATACCTTCTGGCCCTACAACATCATCAGTGCCTGCAAACAAAATGTATTTTACCTATCTGTTCAGATTTATGAGAGTGAGACCTTTACAGCATAAAAGAACTGTAATCACTTCGTACACCCTCAACTTCCATACAATTTAGCTTCTTTTTGACATGTGATAACTATATCCCCCCTTATTATCAGGCTTTGACACGTTTCCAAAACACCCTTCATCAGTGTCTCATTTATAAATTGTATTTACAAAATGTCATTTATAAAAAAGCTGAAAATAAAAATGCTCTTGTTTATTCATATTGCAATAATACTGTGGCTACACATACTACATGAATTCTAGCAACCGCCGGTGAAATGAAGATATTAATTATACATAGCTATTTCTTTGCTGACTTGGAAGAAAAGTTTCAAAAGCTAAAACAGAGGCTATTAAATCAAGATACTTGTAACTTCTGCAATCCTCCACTCAAAAATCATATAGGCATCATGAAAGTAGTATATTGTGCAAGATACCTTTTTGGTATATTATAACTATTTAAACTTTTTTGTTCAATTGATTTTATGCACTTTAAAAAGGGTTCATTTTGGAAAAAGCAGCACAGGAGGCCGAAATGCCTACTTTCAACCAATATAAAGACCAAATGTGGAAGAAAAAGAGGTTTTATAAAAGAAACCCATCTATGTTTTATTATTAGGTGACCTACTATTCTAGATATAACAAGGTTTAATTATATCTTTTTCCGTCTTCCCACTACTTCCTCCCGCTAAAACTTCTCTGAATATACAAAACAGCCTTTAAAGAGACTCACTCTGTAATGCAAAGACACTGGGGAAAGAAACAAATGCAGCACCAAATGTCTGCGTAAACACAAGAGAAGACTTAAGTAAGCACACATAAGAGATCATTCTTTGAAAATCCATTTTTCAGAATATTATTTGCTACTGTGAACAAAATCATACTCTCTTCTGGTTTATCCTGGCATACGTAGCCAATGAAAAATGAAAAGTTCTTTCACGTATTGCCCTCCTTTTGTCCTTTCTTTCCACTGAACTCGACAGAAATGAGTTATCCCTGTTGCTARAGTAAAATGAAATTAAAAAAAAGAGATCCACAGAAACTAAGAGGTTACATTTGCCTCGTCTGACTGAATAGACTGCCACAGACAAGAGATCTCAGATTGGTTTGATTTACGTAATGCTATTAGAAGAAAATTTTATTATACCAAATTAAATCACTCTTCATTACATGTAGCAAGTAGACTAAAGAGAATGAACTGAATGCAATGTTATGTAAGACAGCATGAGAAAACTGCCAGATGACCTTATTTCCTTCATCAACCACCTATTTCATTTTCTTTGGGTCTTCTTCAGAGTCGCAAGATCATTTTTTCCCATATTTCAAATTCTTCCCTTCAGAAAAGCATGTGTAAAAGAATGAAAACAAACAACAACCAGTGACTTTACTATTCGAGGATCATCTGTTATGACCTCAGATTAAAAGGGGTAATTTTAGAACTAATGCCTGAAGAAACCTTCATACATAAGAAAGAGAATAATTAATAATTCAGCCTACCTTCACTATATTGCAGAATGGAAGACTATTAAAAGATGAGACTATTCCAGAATACATTAATTGAGTCACTGTTGTGCTTGAAACTAGAACCAATAGATTTAGCAGAAACAAACTACCCTCCACTTAAAAAAAGACCCTCCCTGACAGCGTAAGTCTGTACTACTCAGTGCTAACAATGCAAGTAAGAGGACCTCCAAGCAAAAGAGAGAACATTATGGACAGAAATATTACTTTACTACTCAGAGCTATAGTTAAAGCTAACATGTTTAAAAATAGTTTAAAATACACACTTTCTCTTTTTATTCAACAAGACAAACTGCACCTTGAACTCTTCAACTTCATGCTACACACAACATAAGAAAAGTTTCCTTCTTTAAACCTGTTTTACCAACACGCCTCTATATTCAGTTTTGGAAAGCTCAGTTAATGCAATTTTTACTTTCCATAGTAGATTAAGCTGTTGTCAGAAGGAAATTTATGTCACCCTTACCTGCATATTCATAGAACCATTCTAAGCATCTCTTACTTGAAAAGACTTCTTCCTCTGCTTTAATTCTAGTTGAATCGTATTTTCTATACATACTTAAAAAGAGAAAGAAACAATTAATTCATCAAAATTTTAAAAGCAATCTTTTAGTCAATAGTCATTTTAAACAGCTATACATTTTCTTTCATTAAGAAGTTTAGTCAACATCTTGTCCTCACACCCAGTCAACTGGGGAAGCACTTAACAGACTAAGAGTCACTGAACCTAAATATGTTTTCTCAACAGTCCATCACACTTCAGCTGATCTGTAATTCTATGTATACATCAACTTGCTGTACAACAAATACAGAATAGTTCAAATTCAACCCCAAAATGCCTTGCACTGTGGAAGGTAAGATTTCCTCATACAAACAGCTAGTTACCTCAATCAACCAATGAGTTGCAACTTGGCTGTGGATCTAAACACACAGTAATTCCATATCATAATGAACATAGCTCCTACCTGCACATGTGCACATGCTTCGTGCGCTATGGGTTATTTACTAGCCAAGGAGAGCTGTACATAACCCTGTTGCCTCCTTGAAATCTTATAAAAGGCACAAAGGCCAAAATAGCCATGACCCACAATTACATTCTTCTAAAACCAGTAAGTTGTAAAATAAAAAAATAGAAAAAAAACTCAGAGAACAGGTTACAGGTCCTAAATGACAATAACTAAAGCACCATTTGTTGTGGGGTAAATGGTTATTTGAAAGGCTAGATCAGTAGTGACCCCACCATCAGAGATGATGTGTAACATTCTCCTTAAACAAAAAGCTTAGGGACTTTCAGCTGCATTCACACAATGACACTGAAGTACTTGTCTTCTGAATTTAGCATTTGAAACATTGCTGGCCTAACAGGAGTTGATGAGTTATTCCACGCTGTTTAGATTTTTTCGAAACAGAGACAATACCATTTGTGCCAGCTTATTCGGGAGAAGAGACTCAGCACTCCAAGTGGTTGTTCACTGCTGCATATATGCTCTCTGATCCATTTCCATACACGCTGCCACAGCTTGGGCTCACATGGTTGAAAAGAGCTGAGTAACAAAAGGCTTTAGCCCAAAGGAGGTAGGCAAGATAGGCTCTGGAAATGTTCCAGGCATGTGGCCCCTCCTCTTATGGTGTCAAATCCTGCTGTGGAAAGACAGAGTGACTAATCGGTTGAAGGGTAATTCTGAAATGACTTGAAGAAATTAATTTGGGGTTGATTTCATCACCATTTTGTCCTAGAAAGATACATAAAAGAAGCTTATGCATAAGAGCTTGGAGTACACAGATTCCGCTTCTTCTACCTAGCTCACATATCAGCCATGAGGAGCCATAGCTGGATGTTAATGGCACATGGATCACTCTGACAGTAACTCAAATAATTATTTCATAGTTATTGTTCTTTAAAAGCAGAAGAGAACTAGAATAGTAGTGCTGGCCAGAGTAAAATTATATATGACTAACTGAAGACAAATACAAATTAAGCTTTCAAGAAATTTTGAGATGGAAAGAAAAATTAATACAGTATTGAAAAACATTGATCTGCAAAGTGAAAACTGCAGACAAATGCCAGCCATACACACAAACATCTTACTACCCAAGATTCTTAGTACCACAAACTGAGTCTAAAAAGTTATTTTTCATTTTGAATACTTATTTTTCTATTTGAATTACCTCCCTTTCTTTTTTAAATAAGCTTTACTGCATTTTTAAAAGAATCACTAAGCCAGCAGATATAAAGTCAAAGCTGGAGGTTTGTTTTTTTGTTTGTTTTTTTTTAAGTAGGTCTGATAACTTAACTTAATGCTTACACTTGCAGAACCAACTGCATGCCAATCATGCAACTTTGGCAAAAGTTTAACTATTCCATATCACCAATTTATAGCAAACAAACATGACAAAACACCACCTGGAATACCACATTTAAAATTGATTGTAGCAGGAACTATTCAACATTTTTGTCCAAGAAATCTWTAAGAGCACTGCTGGGAATATGCAGAGTCAGTGTTTCCCAAAGACAGACACTCACCACAAGACAGTATATTTTTCCTCTGAAGAGATGGTAACCAAGCGCTTCCTTGGTCATTCATGTAACTCAATAATGCATTATCTGTCAGGGATCTGGGAAGGAATCCTTAAGAAACAAATTCAGTGACAGAGCTGTAGGCCATCCAGTTATTTCAGGAAAAAGGATTCCTGCATCTACAAATGGCAGAGTTCATCTCCATTCCTGGAAAGGTGATGGAACAGCTCATTCTGGATGCCATCTCCAGGCATATGGAGGAAAAGAAGGTGATCAGGAGTAGCCAGCATGGATTCACCAAGGGGAAATCCTGCTTAACCAACCTGATAGCCTTCTCTGATGGAATGACTGGCTGGGCAGATGAGGGGAGAGCAGTAGACGTTGTGTACCTTCACTTCAGCAAGGCTTTTGACACTGTCTCCCATAACATCCTCCTAGATAAGCTCAGGAAGTGTGGGTTAGACGAGTGGACAGTGAGGTGGATTGAGAACTGGCTGAAAGGCAGAGCTCAGAGGGTCGTCATCAGTGGCATGGAGTCCAGTTGGAGGCCTGCGGCAAGTGGCGTCCCCCAGGGCTCAGTACTGGGTCCCATCCTGCTCAACTTCTTCATCAATGACCTGGATGAGGGGGCAGAGTGCCTCCTCAGCAAGTTTGCTGATGATACCAAGCTGGGAGGAGTGACTGACACACCWGAGGGCTGTGCTGCCATTCAGAGAGACCTGGACAGGCTGGAGAGTTGGGCAGAGAGGAATGTCCTGAGGTTCAACAAGGGCAAGTGCAGAGTCCTGCACCTAGGGATAAAATAACCCTTGGCACCAGTACAAGCTGGGGGCTGACCTGCTGGAGAGCAGCTCTGCAGAGAAAGACCTGGGAGTGCTGGTGGGTGACAAAGTGACCATGAGCCAGCAATATTCCATTGTGGCCAGGAAGGCCAATGGTCTCCTGGGGTGCATTAGGAAGAGTGTTGCCAGCAGGTCGAGGGAGGTGATCCTGCCCCTCTACTCAGCCCTGGGGAGGTCTCATCTCAACTACTGTGTCCAGTTCTGGGCTCCCCAGGACAAGAGAGATGTGGTGCTACTGGAGAGAGTCCAGCGTAGGGCTACAAAGATGATCAGAGGGCTGGAGCACCTGCCCTCTGAGGAACGGCTGTGAGAGCTGGGCCTCTGCAGCCTGGGGAAGAGAAGACTGAGGGGGGATCTTACCAATGTGTACGAGTACCTGAAGGGAGGGTGTCAAGGGGACAGGGACAAACTCTTTTTCAGTTGTCCCGTGTGACAGGACAAGAGGCAATGGGCAGAAATTGAAGCACAGGAAATTCCACCTGACCATGAGGGGGAATTTCTTCCCTGCGAGAGTGACGGAGCACTGGACCAGGTTGTCCAGAGGGGTTGTGGAATCTCCTTCTCTGGAGATCTTCAAGGCCCGCCTGGCTGCAACCCTGTCTAACATGCTCTAGGTGACCCTGCTTGAGCAGGGGGAGTTGGACTAGATGATCTCCAGAGGTCTCTTCCAACCTTATCGATTCTGTGACTCTGGAGTTAGCATTTCAGCCTGAACAAAGGCCCCAACAACAGTAAGTATAAGGGGAATGGAAAATGAGAACAAAAAAGGCATCTGTTTCTGCATAGCCACTGCATCTAAGTAGAGTAAGTTTTCATACAACTGACATGGGACTGCAACTCTGTTTACTCTGCTTAAGTCTAAGGTACTGTTTAAGAACTGTGGGAAATAATATTCACAAACAAAAGCAGATGTGCCCACCAATATGGCCCTTAACTTTGAGCAAAATACTCTGGCCTCAAACTTATCATTGTTCATAGAGGTCAGTATCTRACCACTGGAGTTTGGTTTCTGAGAAACTAAAGTGATTAAAGATCTTCAAATCATGATAGTAAAAGAAATTACTTCGCAAATTCAGAAAATAAAATTGAAAAGTATATAGTCTCAGGCTATCCTGGTCTCTGTTACAAACTGATTTGCCAGACACTGACTAAAAACGCAAGTGACATCATATCATGCAAGAAGAATAGGCAAGGTCAGAAGCATGAAAGTATGCAATAGTAACAGCTAGGTGAATCTCGGGCACTACTCTCTCAACCTAAATGAGTCAATATGAGACCACTTACTCTGCAAGGTAAGAATCAATTGGAAAGAAACACGACAGAGGCAAGTAACACCAACGCAAACCTCTCTAGGCTCTCATGGATAGAAAGGAAGCCTGTTCTCTCCCTGCTTATTCCAAATGCCAAAGAAGCTGTCCTCTCCCACCCCAGCAATCTAGACAAACTTATAGAATCGGCCAGTTCTATCAGCAAGAGACTCCTAATCCCTGAAGTCCTTGGTGAAGAGATGAGCATGGAGCTGCAAAGAGAATTAAACAAGTAGCTGAGATTACAGCTCAGGACAATTCTATTCAGTATCACAACAAGTCCAACCTGGCAGTGCAGGGTAAAGGAGACTCCAAAGCGTTCTCTGAACTATCAGAGATACAGATTTAACTATTTCAAGAAATGCTACATGCAGAGGAAGAGCACAAATGGCCACAAAAACCATCTGGCATCTGCCTTGTATCTCAGCATCTTCCTGTATCCTTTGTGCATGCTGCAAGATGATATGCCTTGCCTTTGTGCTGAGAGCACTGGCTCTTGCAACACAATTCGAAGAAATTCAACAGTTTCTTGTCTTTGAAGAGCAATGTACAGAAGGTGATTTTTTTTGCCTAACGATACAGAATACAGACAGGCTACTGTCCCTTGAAGACTTATCCCAACTTAACAGCATGCAGCTTCTAGGAAGTCTGTCTCTAAAATGTCAGCAGTGGTAAAGAACAGGGCACAGGCCCAACCCATAGTGTTTCTACCATTCTCTGTCCACAATGTAAGAAGAAATGCCATTGGAAATAACTAGTTCCGCCACAGAACACTACAGTAGTTGTTCCTGTTTTCAGATTCATTTCTGCTTGACACACTGAGAAGCCTGACCTCCCAAAACCAAACACAATAGGCTTGAGCTCTGTCCAACAAACAAGCACAGAAGTAGGAGATAGCTTGCTCTTTGCCCAACTTGTTCATAGTACATTACAGATGCATAAGCCAAATTTTAAGAAATCCTTCCTGGAAGAAAAACATAGCTCTAAAACTGAGCTAGAAGTTCAGCATATTAATTCATATTGCTAGTCATGCTGAAATAAAAATTGATAATTTTCTTGAAGGTAAAATAAAAGAAATGAAACTTACACACAGAAAAGCTGAGGATGCCCCAAAACCTTTGGAAGTTAAGAAGACCAACCAACAAGAACTGGAATCACATCATAGAGAATGATATTACTTTGCTGCCCATGACCAGTAGGCCTGGTTTTACCTCTACATCTAAAAGTAGACTGAAAGGTCTCTTTTAAGAAAGCCTTAGATGACAGTAGAACAAAGACTAGATTTACTAGTAATAAGCTGAAAGGTAGATGTAACAAAAATCCTTTAAATTACTGATACTGCTTAGAGTAAGAAATTAGTTTCTCATCATTTACTTATTATTTGGATTAAACAAATTTGTATCTCTTGCTTATAAATAGCCTTACACACTGGGTTTTTGTTTGTTCTGTTTTACTGTCTGCATCTCAGCAAAATGCAGAGATGTAATACCACCTGTAATGCACGGATGTAACAGAGCTCAAATTCTAGTGGGTGACACAGTGGCAAACACGCTATACCAAATCTAGTCTAGATTTTATTTTTTATATATATATACATATATATATACATACATACATATATATATATATATATAACATGCATTATCATCCTGTATATAAATAAATATACGCGTGCGCTTGTGTGTGTGTGTGTGACGATATTAATTATACTCACTGAAAGCTCATTGTAAACAAACAAGCATGTCTATTTTCACAGCTGGGGAACTGAAGCACGGCATAGCTCCCTACAAGTTTTTATATGACTAGGAAAAGGCGAAACAGGAACTGAACCTAGATGTGCTTATTCATATCCAGTAGTTCATTCACAGGCCATAGTTCCACACTGAGAATGCAACCAAATTTGATTATCATTTTCATTAGTATTTAAACACATGATCATATCAGCTAATCATCTTTAGATATTCCATCAATCTTAGCTCACGGTAAGATGACATACCCATCATGTCTACTTTTCTTAGCAGATAAATCATCTCCTGCTGCAGGTCTCCTCTTTTTCCTTGGAGGCATCACTTTACTAAAGCAGTCTGATGAACTGCAAGACCGAAGACTTCCTACAGAGGGAATTAAAAACACCAGTACAAGCAATGAAACTGTTGCAGACTAGTTACACTGTGGCCACTAATAGGCATATTACAAAGGGAAGGGGAGGGAAGAAATTAATGGATTTAAGAACTACAGAAGAAATGGTCTCCTTTCAAGAGAAAAACCTATCCTATTTTTATATGGTTTTCTATGATCAGATTTAAGTTAAAGGCAGAGGCACTAGAAATTATACCAAAGTATACAGTAACACTAGTGCTACCTTCAGTTTAACAAAAGGTAAGAACTAAGAATATACCAAAGAAATACTTCAATCCCCAAAGAGGCATGCTAATTTTATGACATTTGTCCAAATTAGAAGTTTTAAGACTGTTCATTAGTTTTTGAAACACAAATCTGCCCCAAAAACTAGAGCGCTGTACCTCCAGAAAACAGAACCTTTTTATTTTTAAGCTCAGCTTTTTGTGATATAGAGAGCAAGGGGCAGGGAGGGTTTTGGTTGGATGGTTGAGGAAGAGGAGAAAAAGGAGCAAGAGACACTAAGCAACCACTAGGGAAAAAAAATAAGTAGCTGCATCATTTGGATTGGACAATTCTCAAAAGGCGAAGTTCCACAAGCAGGAAACAGTATATTTAAGACACTGATGCAATCAAATGGCAGTCTTCCCCCCCCTTCTCTCAGCTACATGCTCCTGTTTCTTCCTTGTCAGCTCTAGTTCTCTTCACTGTGCCAATCCCGCTCACGAAATCTGTTAACTAACACAGCCAAAAAATAGCAACTTTCTGTGCATTCGCACAAGAAAGAGCACAGAACCAGCCCTTTTGATTGCAGCAAGTTGTTAAATGGGCTTTGCTGTCTCTTAAAAGCAACAGGCTGACATTCAAGGCAAAACTTTGTCCTACTTTTGTACGCTGAGGACCACATGGACACCTGAAAAAGGTGCAAGAAGAGCACAAAGAACTATTAAACTAAAGCTCTAAGTCTTATGCAGAGAATTTAGAAAGGAAAGGAAGAGAAAGCCAAGGTATTAAATCCAGACACAAAGCAATACCGAAGAAACTTGCAAGGAAACATGAAAAACTCCAGCATGCCTAATCTACCTTCTCTTAGCTTTTAAGCTTCAAAAGCATCCAGGTATAGTTATGCTTTATTGTTTTATTAAGATGCCCCCCAAACTTTTTTTTTTTTTTTAATCACAGCAAAAGAGGCAAACAATAAAACTTCATCCACTTTTGACACCAAGGCCACAGACTGAAATTAGAGATCCAATTCCCAACAAAAACTGATGGCTTACCTAAAAACTGATTTGCTTACCTATTCTTCGTATCTTTGAAAGTCTCTCTCCTGTTATAGGAGAAACAGATGTAAGGAACCTTACAGCCTCCCAGGCTTTGCTACATGTATTTTTTTAAAAAAAACGTGCACTGAAGCTGTTACGCATACACAGTATGCATATGAAAATATGTATTTTTCCAATATTAGGCAAAATGTTCAAATTATTTTTCATATTAAGATGAACTGATCTGGTTTTAACTAATAAAGCTTCTCACTTAGTACATCTTCTTTGGTTTTACCTTTATTTTTTTACTAAGAATAAATCTCTCTATTTTAAGAAATAACTCTCTCCAATTCAAAAATAAATTCTTCCTACATATTCTTATATATTTTCCCCCCCTTCTTCTTCAGATCTCCCCACCCCCAGATCCTCCCAGAAAAGCATGGTCACACCTAAGCTAAGACTTAAAAAAAAAAAAAAAAAAAAAAAAAAACTCCAAGCATTTTACCCCATAAACTCCTTTTACAGAATGATGCAAGACATGAAAACATCAATGGTGGTTTCAAAAAAAATGCACTTCTAGATGCATTGTCCAGAATATCACAAAATGAAATTAACAGTAATGGCATTCATCATCATCTCAATATTATCAGATACAGCTGAAACAGGTAAACCAGAGACTGTCAAAAGCAAAAATCCCACATTTTACTAACCCAGATTAAAGAAAGTAAGGGAATCTAACCTGCTGAGTGTCATTTGTTCCATCTTGTCATGCCCGCAAATTAATATTGCAAAACTGTATCCCTGCACATTACTGAAAATGTGATACTTTATTGCTCTTTAAATCAAGCTTCTAAAGACTGCCAATAAGTATTTATCTGAAAACCCACACAAACACACACTTAAAATGACAGTAGAATTTAAGAGATGGCTAGAGACTCCCAACAGATTTAGACCTATGAACAAAGACATTAAATTTCATAAATGAAAAATGTGTGCTAATGAACACCTAGCATTGAAAAATATGAATAAGCCTGAGTACTTGAATACAATCTGCAGCTATCTCCTTTCCTTCGAGAGCAATTTGATTAAATTGTTTGTATTCGGACTTTTTTTTTTTTTTTTAATAAAAAGGCCTTTAAAAAATACATAGCCATAGGCACTGGATACTGATAAAATGTAACAACAACAATAAAAAGTAGTAATAACCCAGCTTGTCTAGTTTAGCGCTCTTAGTGCTTTGTTATTCTATTGGGTAAGAAATATGCAAGGTCTCAGTAAGAAGAAAGGCAAGCAAAAGATAGTTAAAAAAAAAAGAAAAGTTCTAGACAGAAGAATCATCATATCAGATCTGCAACCCCAGACACCTAATAACTCCCACTTGAAGTCCTTTTCTCATTAAAGGATAGGGCATTTTTAGGAAGATCTCCAAGTCTGATTTAAAGGCTTAAACTGGTAGTAGAATTCATCATACCCCAATTGCTCCAATTACTCTCATGAAAAACCTGTGCCCTTTCTCGGTTTGAATGCATCTAGTTGCAGTTCTCAAACTGACAGGAAAGGGAAGAAAAGAGATAGCTCAGGAATTTTTAAGTGGCTATTAAATGTATATGCACCCACACAAAAAGACACCAGGTGAACAAACACATTGTAAAAGCTCTTAGGGATTTAAGTTAAATAGGCAGGATATTTCTATCTTTTACTTCTATCTGAAGATTAAGAACTACAACACTTTGTTTCAGGAAAGTTCTTATTCGATAGATTATTATTAAAAACTTCTTTACACAACTCTTTCTAATTTGAAATGTAATTTCTAGGTCTAGCTTTTTGTAACTAACTTCTCTTGTCATACGTCTGACCATCTGCAAACACAGCTCCCTCTGACTTCATATGAAGTTTAACAGGAACTTTACTTACCAAGAGTGGCTTCCCTGACGTGACTTTCTTCAAAGTTTCTTACTCCTGGGTCTCAAGAATGGCAGAACCCTCCTAGTTCTGTTTTTTTGACACTTGAAGCTAGCATTTGCAAGGTAGAGCCTCCAAATGACTGCTGAATAGGTCACTATTAACCAAAAGCCTGCTGAGTATAAATGCTGTATGCCAAATGTTCTATTCAATACTTCCAAATTTGCAGAAGACAAAGAGAAACATGAACTCAAGAGCCAGACCAAAAGAAGTGGTCAGTAAATAAGAATCCTACAAACTGTGTCCCTAGGGAACTGATTTACAGACACGTAATTTTCTCTCAATAGAATATCTGTGAATAATCCTGCTCTTCTGACGCTTAAGTAGCTTGAGGGATGTTTCAAAAGAAAACTAACTAGAAACTGTGAATGCTGTAGCAATTGGGAAGGCATAGCTGCTCACTTAATGATGTAACAAGAGCATCATGAACAGGGTTAATCCTGATTTTTCAAAAACATGATGAGAAAATAAAGATACTCATCAAAACATCAAACACAATTTGAAATCTTGTTGTAAAAGCCTGAATACAAAGAAAAACGTTATTTCCTCCTCTCCTCCATCTTGAATTCCACACTACTGAATTGTTTCAGACTCAAGAGGGTTTTCTTCTCTAAAAGAAGAAAAAAAAAAGTAAAGGCATAAAGGCAAAATTCCCACAAGCTCTACTCCAAGTTCAGCAGTGAAATCTTGTTTTGTTGAAGACTATCACCTTATTTTAAATCAGTTAGCTGACAAGACATTCTTACTTTTAAAGACATTTTAGTCAGGATAGGTGAACAAGTCACAATTAACACTTACAACATTTAACCATTAACAAGTTGCTAGCTCTGCAGTCCTGACAGAAAAGCAACTATTTCAAACTCTAGCGAGTCAGAATCTTTCTTGTTTTCACGTGACTGTAATTCTTACCGTTACATGAGGCCAATAAGGCAAAGGTCCACACCACATTTACTAGCTCATTTTTCAAATACACACATACAGAATGCTAATGTTTTATGAGACTGCAGTCATAACTGTGACTGATATTTTGAAGTGAGGACTGCGTTTGTTCTGAAATCACTGAAAGATTTTGGAAAATGCTATCTTGAGCTCTG
The DNA here is from genome assembly GCF_003343005.1 of Rhea americana. Classification (NCBI taxonomy): domain Eukaryota; kingdom Metazoa; phylum Chordata; class Aves; order Rheiformes; family Rheidae; genus Rhea; species Rhea americana. The sequence continues at coordinate 2,295,951 of NW_028186978.1, forward strand.
AGAGATTTAGGTTCTCAAGAAAGTCCGGGTAACACTTACAAAAGATATAATTTGTTTAAAGTAATTCAGATATTCAGCATATTTATTGCTAGCTCTGAAATAACGGATTTGAAATAAATACACGTTATTATAAGCTCACTATAAATGTTGACCTGAAGTTGTAATATTCCATTTTTCTGAATACCTTCTACAGGTGTCAACAAAATTTAAACATATGTATTTTCTCGTCTCCAAAACAGGACCAACACCGTACTAATATTAACAAGGATACTTATATCAGAAAAAAGTCTTTAAGGATCAGAATTGCTTCAAAAGATTCAGAGTATAAACAAATATCTGAGACAGAAAGTCATCTTTAGATGAGTTTGGCAACACTGGAGGAATATTTTGTGACAGATTATTAACATGATTTTCAAATGCATTGCTGGCATAGAACCTCAAATAAATCTACACCACCTGTGTAGCTCTGTATATTACATAACAAAATTAATAGGATCTGACACTTCTCAGTATGATTTGCAATTCGTAAAGTTTGTAACTTCTGTTTCCAGTGTTAAGCATGTAGGGATTAAACAATTTGCAAAAGTAGTTTTCTTTAGATTTACATAGGGCTCTCCATCAAGACATTTTAGAAGCGTCAAGTCTCATGAACTGGACACTCAAAATCACAAATAAAGTGACTATTCTGCATACATAAAAAGCTAGAATGCATGAATTATTTGTCCTCATATGAGGAAAGCAAAGCATACACTGACTGAATTCAAGGCTTGAACTTACACAAGTAGTGTGGCTTCATCTTTTTTCTACAAGGAGAAGCAACACAGAACAAAAGTATAGGAAACATTGAAATGAAATCAGAAGATAAGGAGCCAAGTCAGTAGCAACCTCTACTTTCAGTTCTCATTTCATACTTCTTTCTGGTTTGAAGGATTATAATCTTCTGCTATTATTACAGAAATAACATTGTTTACCAGGATTTTGTGCCCAAGCTCATTTAATGGACATGCTTCAGCCACTGAAACAGCTTAACTGAAACAACACATGTAGGCAATAGGATAATCATGAGCATTGGAATAAAGCAGTTCATTAAAACCAATACGCTCAAATATATTGCAAGCAAGAGAATGAGAGCTCCAAGTTTAATTTCTTATATTGACCTTTAGGATCAAAGTGCCAGGTAAGGCATAAGACAAATCCCAAATATCTGAAGCATTCCTACTCTTTCTGATCAGTGACGGAAGGGAACTACATCAGAAACAATACAAAAGCTTCACAACAGATATTTTGTGATCAAAAGTAAACAAAGATTACAGAACATTTGTACAGAGCATCTTTTCATACATGAAATCATTAATCAATCTGGCTTTGCATTGAGCATCTAGACTATTAAGGAGAAAATTCTGCGATCTCCACCAGGAGATACAAGAGGATATTTGTTCTAACATACGGACAGTAAAAGTTCCAAGTGTCTTGAAGCTACATGCCTCAACCCTCTTGTGCAGGGGTTTTTCATTTACAAATCACTAAGTACACTAACAGAAAATATTTGATAGAACCCTTTCAGAGTAGGGCAAGATGGTTCAACTATCAAATAAAATCATCATTCAACACAGGGAGGATGGTGTACAAGTCTGAAGCGAGTCCTATCAGATCCCGAACAATTCAGTCCAGTGCATCTCTTTGCATTGCCCTCAGCGAAGACTGTGTCTCGGCAGTCTACAGGAGGAGCTGACGTTACTCTACACAGCCTTATTTAGTGCTCAGGGTAACATTTGCAAACACAGCTAGCATGTCAGAATAGAGAAAAACTGAGACAGATGGTAAGATATATATGGTCAGTTCTAAAGAACTGTTCTGCTGAACGATCAGGGCTTGAAGCCAGTAAGTTATTTGCCTTGTCCTATAKGTATCAGGCCTGAAACAAAGATAAAGGAGTTCAAGGAATACGTCAGCTCTTAAATAATAAGCATAAGGAGGTAACGGAAGTCCAAGGCATCAAGCACAAATGCTGATGAATCAAAAATAGCAGCAAGCTAGTATTAAGCACTTGAGATGAAGGCCTCAAAACCCCCTACATTTTACTAACTAGAAAACAGATCTGGAACCAAGAAATAGCCCTCAGACAATTCTTGAAAATCTGCACAAGAAATAGGAACAAGTTTCTGAATCAAAACTACTCAAGGAAATATCTAGGTTGTTTGGAGCACAGCATTTAAACTTGGCCACAGGCAACACGATAACTAAAAGAGGTCTTGGCTTCTGCTCTGTTCTCACTAATGCTCTTTCAAGAGTCAAAATGCTGTAAGAACATGGATAATATCCTACTAGTCTAACAGGTTGAGTTCAAGGAGTGAGAGAAGTTATCCATAAGGTGTTCTAAAGAACATACACTAAGAAATAGCAAAATGACAGATATTACCGAAGCCTATAGGAGCTCTTCACAAACGGAGAAATTAAAAGTATGAAAACTCATTTCAAAGGTATAACTTTAAAAAGTCCTGGCAGTTTTTTTCCTAAAATTCCTTTAACTTTCTAAAAAAAATAAATAAAAAATAAAAACAAAAAAATTCTTCTATGTCCCTATTAAATACCTGTCTGGTGATCGTCTTGACCAACGTCCTCTGTCAGATTCTGCAGGAGAAAAGGAATGATACAGTTAAACAACATAGTAATCTTCACTTCTCAGTAATGTTTTTAACCCTTAATTGATATATTAAKGAATTCATCTTCATTATTAAAAAACATCTAGCTAAGACTGCAGAGTATTTGTGTTTTAAGTTCATATTCATTTAAAAAGTTACCCTTGCAAATTTAAAAAGTTCAGGGATAATCTATGAAGTAATTTAAAAACACATATTTTTGAACATGTTTGATCAAAAATATAATCAAACTAGGTTTAAAGAGAAGAAATAATTATCCAYTAGGTGGAGAATTTTGTAGTGCTGTTTTAAACAATTCCATTAATAAATGTCAGCATTAGAAAGTTTAACTTTACTATAAAAAACACTCTATTTAAAAATGAACACATCAAGTGTTCTCAAGAAAACTCATTGAAAATTAAAATATCAGAAACCAGTTACCCCCTTTTTTGGGCAATGTCTTTCCCACTAAATTTGCAGTCTACAGCCAGAAGCTGCATATGTACTTCAAGCTATAGAAGTCCAGCTGCAATAAAAATAAAAYGTAAATGCACAGCAAACAAGCAGGGACTGTTTTCAAAAATCCTTACTTCACTCTTCGTGAGAGGACTGTTCATTCATTTCATATGTTTTTCCCAAGAATTATAAGGAATTGGATAGTGATGATTACTATCATTATCTGGTAAATCTGGGAAACCTTACATAGAAACAACATCTATTAAATCCAGTATTGCAGTGAACACTCCAGTCTGACCCTTGGAATATAATTGTTCAATTTTTAATTACCTTACTTATCTTTTAATTCACTAGTTTCAAAACCTGCAGCCATCTTTCTACTCATTCTCCTTCCATAAAAAAAGAGAGTAACAGCATTTAAGAAATGTAATCACTTAATGATTTCAACCACAAATACATTCTGGACTAAAGCCTCAACTACTCTGTTAAAAGAAAACTGCAAGTCCTCACCAGCTTATTGAGGGTGTGGTAAATCTTGTGAATATTTGCCAGTGTTGATAGGTGAGAGTTCAGTTGAAAATCTAGAGACGGGAAAAATAAGATGTCAATTTTATCTGATTTCCAGCTCTAGCAACTGAAATTTTCATACATTGTCTTTTTATTAAAATTATTAGAAGACTATAAAATAAAAGCTGAATCAACTCTATCAACATCAACATTTTCAACATACAACAAGAATTACTGAAATCTGCAAAAGAAAGCCTATACATACTTTTTTCCTTAAGGTATGCATCATATCCATCAAATTAAAATTATAATTAAAAAATATGTTTAAAATGAAACATTATTTACAACATTTTAATATTCTTTTAAAATGAGAATCATTACTACAGATCTTTCATATTACCCAGTCTTCCTCTTCCAAAACTAGCTTAATTGCCCTGTCACATTTAAAAATCATTACTAAAGACTCTATTTTAAGATAGTTTGTTAATGCATACATATCTGTGTTTATACTGATCTCCTTGCAAAACTAAATGACTGGAATACATTTACAAGTCTGAAACATGGCTTTTGTATAATGAGCCAAGTGTCACAATACAGCAATCGCTAAGATCAAAACCAGCTAAATTCATAATAAAAAAGTTCTGATACCTCCTGTAAGAAGCCTTAACATTACTTGCATGTACAGAGATAATACACTTCAGTTTGCTTCAATTGCAAAAATGACAGTCTAATTTTTCCCCTACATTTAAATTCCATACTTTTGCTGGAAATACTTTTACAAAACTAGAAAAACAATGATTTCCAAAAAAAAAGATCAAATGTGATCCAGCAACAGAGCATGCAAGCCAACAAGAAGCTGGACACAGAACAATTGAGAAGATCAAAAACTAACTACTATAAAACATTTCTATTTAAATTAAATCAAGTTAGCTAACATACTAGAACTTCTGCACAAAAATGTTCTCATTAGGTAGTGTATGTCTCTAGTTATTTAAAAGGCATAGTATTGCAAGCAAAATTCTTCTATACACAAAAAACTGAATGTGCCTCACTAATGTCACTGTCTGTTTCTTAACATACTTTCATGGTTCATCATCACAGCAATAAAATACATATAAATCAGAAGTACCAAAGATGGAATTCCCAACTTCAGATATACTCATCTTTATTAATTCAAAGACAATCCATATCTTGTTATCAAGATACAGTAAGATGATCTTGAACAGGGTGCTAGATTTTTCTTCCACATTAAATGTTCAATTAAGTTCCACTCTGGCTAGTCAAACAATACTAGGTAGAACTATGTTCCAAAAAACAAAGCAGAGTTATTTGACCAACTATTCAATTCAACATGATAACAAGAACCAATAAATAAATAAAAAGGACAAGAGTCATTCCTAGATTAAGACCGAAATACAATTTTTAAGATTTTTTTAAACTGCCAGATCAGATTGAGCTTTTTAGAATATGAACTAAAAGATTTTCCTAGTTGCCCTAAGATCCACAAAGAACATAAGTCTTCAGAGAGACCAGCTAAATTTCAAGTTAGCAAGCTGAGAATAATGAGCAATTATTCTAATCTAAATTAATATTAAACTAATTTTGAACGGTACACACAAAAGTAATTAAACACAAGTAATACACAAAATACTTTAAAACTAATATTGTGTGTAAGCTATTGCCCTTAAAATAAAATTCCTAGGGACTTCAAAACACATCATTCATAGTAGTATGTTTCACACATCTACTGGGAATATCCTTTTAATTTTAAGCTGTTACTTAAAAAGCAGTTTATATAATCATAAACAATTCAGAACGATTACACGAGTATATTTTACAGTTCTTATCCAACAACCAACACATCTTAGTTCCACAGAAATGGTTTATTGGCATGAATACTGAGGTTATTGTAAAAGAAAATAATTTCAATTCTAGAATTTAACTAATGACATCCACAGAAATGGTTTATTGGCATGAATACTGAGGTTATTGTAAAAGAAAATAATTTCAATTCTAGAATTTAACTAATGACAGTTTGAAGTTTTCTCTTTTCTGCAGTGTAAGCTTGCAAAATAGGGATACCATTCAAACTCAAAACCAGGATTCTATACTTTGGTTACTATCATGAAAGCGAAGATGAGCAGTAGCCAGTACATTAGGAAGTTAAATTACAGCTCAAGTCACCTTCTGAACTGGTCACAGTGTTACTTATACCCACAGTGCAAGCAATAAACAGCAAGTATCCTATGCCATTTGAAATGGCAAATTTTGGAAAATGTTGTTGAAGAACCACAATCTGAAAAGAATACCTCCCATTCTGGCATCACTTTGCGTATTAGTGAAGGGACAATCGCACAGGCAACAGGACAGGACAAGTGAGCTGATTTAACAGCTGGCTGCAGCTGGAAGGCTCAGAAACACTTTCTCTCCCCCAACTTCATCTTCTAAATTTGCTTATGAACCTCTCAGTGAGGCTTCCCTCTACTGCCTGACCCTCTTGGTCAGCCCATCATGCTCTCTGGAATCTTATTCACCAGCAAAATCCTGCCAGTCTGCACCAGATCACCAGGGGACAAATAAGCAGAGTTAGAGCGAGACAGGAAAGAACATCACAGATGGGTGCAAAACTGTCCGTTTTATCTGCAGCAGACTGTTAAAGCAAAGCAGCTGTCCATTCAAGCCCCACTATGAGTAGACATACCACATGAAACTACATACTGAGGTTGTATGAGTTTTTACGTGAGGAAAGCCATCATGTGTGAAGGTATTTTCACCTGAATGGAAGAGCTTCAAAGCACGTGAACTGGTCAGAAATTATTCTGTGTTTTTCCTGCAGAAAAGGGAAATTATTTTGTAGTAAAGTACCATGCAGTTTAATGAGCTGGGATCAAAAGGAGGAGAGCTACTTGCTTTGTAAATACTGAAAAATGATATGCTGAAGTGTTTCCTAAGGCACAGATTTTAACAGGAGGGATGTATGTCAAACAAATGTATCTATTTTTATTGATTAACTTCTATTTTTCAAGTAGATGTTAACTTACCTTTAACAAGAACTGAGCAACTAAAATTCCAAATACCATTAAACATTTTGTAACAATTAAGAATATAATAGTCAAATTAAAAAGTACTGGTAAAAAAAATTGCAAATCCAGTGTCACACAAAAAGGGAAAGGAAAGAAATGCCAGAATCAACCCAAAAGCATGGGATTTAAGCCTTGTCTGTAGTTTAGCATACAGAGCAAGTGTTAAAGTCTGGGTGAGTCAATTTGTCACGATCACATATAATATAAATGTAAAAAGCAAACAGCTTAAAAATAACTTAAAAAAAAAGCGTTATTAAGATTTACACTAAGGATCTGGCAGTTACAGAGAGGCAGAAGAATGCACAGCTCATTGGGCTTGTTTCTGTAACAACCTGGAAAACTAAAAACAGACCCTTCTCAACAAAGCAAACTTAAGAAATGTAATAAAGAAGCAAACAAAAACAATTAAAATATTTTAAGTAAGTGAATAGTACAGGTGAGGGAAACTTGAACACTCAAGTTTCCTATCCAAATTTTACAATCTTAAAAGGTCAGGTCTTTTTTTTTTTTTTTTTTTTTTTTTTTTTTAATGATTGTGCTGTAATTCAGATGGGTGGCAATCATATGTTGTCAAACTATTCAAATGAAACCACAACTGAACACTTCAAGTAGAATATTTTTGCCTATGTGCCTTCATGCACACAGAGAAGTACATGTCTTAGCTAAAACGTAAACTTAGTTTGTGCTGTCAAAATTATCACCTTAAATCTCGAAAAAGATAAAAAAATTAAGAGAATAGAAGGAATTAATTTGATACAATTCTAACTGACAAAGAGTAAGAGCTGGAACAAACCACAGCTACTGGCTACATTACAATCTACTACAAAATTAGCAATGGTACTAAATCAAACCAGTAGTAGACTCCAAGTTTCCATTAAGAGCTTCTGATGTATTTATCTGAGCAAACGCAAAATCTATAGAAACTCTCACAGTAAATATACTTCTAGAAGTACTATACCTGACTCATACGTCATACAAATGCTACAGATAAAACTATGCTTTAAAAAATTAAGTATGTAAGTAGCTGTAGTAGTAGTTTTTGTGATTGACAAAATATATCTGACAGCTTTTAACTTAGTACAAATATCTTAGATATTTTGTCATTAGTTTCTCAGAAAATAATTAAAGAGAATACATACTAAACTAGACAGACTCACTGCTGAAAAATAAAATGTAGTGTTTATTATTTTTATTTAGTATAATCCTTCTGAAGGGGGAAAAATAATAGARTTGGAGAAAACTTGTAGTGATAGGGGAAGTAATGATTCAAAGTACTGTCTCCTTTAACAGTTTTAAGCAAGGTTTGCTTATCTAGAGAAATAACCATTTGCTCCACAGTCTACTTACAGAATTATCCTAACAATAAGATAACTTAAAGGTTAAGGAACTCAGAAAAACACATCTGAAATCCAGAATTGGTAAAAGCTTTCCACAGCTATGCTAATGAAGGAGAATTCCTATATTCATCACTGAAAGCAGAAAACAAGAGAAAGATGCGAATCAGAAGGTTTATTTTCATTTACACAAAAACACAGCAATGCATCCCAAAACAAGATTCCCAAACGGCAATACACAGCAGCCAGGAGCTGACTCCGCAATTCTGCCAGAGGATTAACAACTCATTTCCAATTTCTGTAGCTGAATCCGCTAGGGCAGCGGCCGCCTCCACCCAGGGTCCCCTGGAGCCCATCGAAGGCACAGCACTCCTCCTCCATGCTACAAGAGGAGGCCTGGGGGCAAGAGAAGGCAAACTAGAAATGGATAGAAAAGCGGGGTCTCTCCTGATTTAGCAGGGTTTAGCATAGGGCTAGATACAGAAAATAAGGAAAATACTATGCACAGCAAGGACATCCAATTAAGTGGAAAGCAAAGTGGGATGATCCATCCTAGCCTGAGGAGCAAGGCAGCCTAGCCATGAGGCCACAGAGGTGGTGCTGCAGGCACCTTTCCTCCCATATGTGTGCATATGGTCCAGCACCAAGCTCAGTACTACTGCTGACGCCAACGGTATCCTAACCTATATTTGCAATTTTGCATACATTACTATGCACTAAAAATATTCCGAAGCAAAAAYGAAGAGTGATTTAAACTCTTAATCACCACAACTTACATACTGATTAAATATATTCGATAACCATTCCTAATGGAGATTCTTGACAAAATAAACAAAGCTGGAATGACTAGCCACAGTTGGATAAGAATGACTAAAAGCAGTGTATAATCAGAACTAATTTTAATTGATTTCTAAAACACACATTCCCAAACCAAATAGCATTTAAGTGATTCATGTTACTCAGGCTGTGAACCAACCCTCTTTCAGTCTACAATTCAAGAACACAGTAAATCTACCTACATGGTATTTAATACAGAATCAAAATTTTACAGCCATTTGATGCAAACTGCTGATCTGTCTGAATCTTACTCTGTCATCAAATTCATTCAAAAAAGGTCAATGAGTTAATTTTGTATCAGCAGGTGCTACAGCCATAGAGTAGTTTGTCCCCAGTACTCTAACTTCATGCCAGATTAGACGTCATCTGTCGTCCTACAATGGGCATAAAGCCAGCAAAAACTTTCTATCTTGTGCTCTAGCTAATTCAGCAGAAATGCAGCCCTGTCCAGATTCAAGTACATACTGCCAGAGTATCCTGTACTACACAGATCTGTTATACATCACTGTGGAGCTTCAACAGCCTAGAAACAGTCATGCCAGTCAAAGAGATGACTGCCCCAGCTGTTGGTTTCTTCCTCTCTGCCAAAGGCTGCAGTTCTCATAGCTCTGCCAGCTGCATCCACCATAGGAGCACTCTCTAATCCACTTCAGGCAAAAATCAACCATGTTAGTTTAGACAATTTAAATAAGTGGCAAGCAAGAGCTAACCCAGATAAATTTGACTGAGTGGATTAGAGMGCACTCCTATGAACCACTTTACCAATAGAGCATGGAAGCAGTAATCTTCGGCTAATGGACAGTAATGAGCAGCTGCAGTAGAAAGTCCCAATCTAAATAGGGTCTGGGCAGCCATACATCTGCATCAAGTGACACAAAAGCATGTGTCACACTAGCTGGAGCTGGTACCTCCACCACCAGTGGAGGGTATACTAAAGCCTTGTAGTTCCAATCATAACAATACACACTTAAAAAGAAAAAAAAGAAAAGAAAAGATTGGAGAGCAAAAAGATAGTAAGTTTTGATCTCTTTATGAGCCCAAAAGAGAAATTCCGTTAAATCTCGCGACTATAATTTCAAGTAAAAGATGATAATGGTAGCATAAGAAAAATGCTTTCCTTAATTGTGCAAGTTTGTAAACCTCAAAAAAAGTTTCCACTTTAAGTCCTTGCTAGTCATACTTATTGCAGAAGGAACATCACATCACTACTACATGCTCAAATACTTCAACTGGATACAAGAGCTGTCCAGTTTCACGGGATGTACTGTGCTAATACAGTGCTTTTTGGAAAGCACAAGCACAGGCCAGAAATCTAAGCAAGTCTTCCTCTTGTGCTTGAAGATGCAAACAAAATTAGGAAGTGATTTTTAAAAGAAAAAAAAACAAGCCTTTTTTCCCCAATACCCCCGAAGTGAGGGAAAAAAGAAAATAGAGGATTAATAATTCATTTAAAAGTTAGCATAAGAAGTTACTCAAAGACAAAAACAAATTTGTATCAAGTAACAAAGTAACATAAATACAATCTCATCCTGATACAAAAGAATGAATAGAAGCAGTAAGAGGAAGTCTGTTTACTTGTCCAGCAGAACTCACTGTATGGCCTTGCACACAGCAGACATTTCTGACTMTATTTACTGGACTTGCAAGAAACAACACAGAGAAGAATTTAAGAAGGGCTAAAAAGAAGGCTCCAAAAAAGTCCAATCAAGAAACAACGATAAGCCAACTTCCATATTTGTAAAGATGTGCTACAAACACTTCTTGTTTCAAATATCTCTATTAATGAGGAAAAAAAAAAAAAACTAGTTACAGATAATGAAGGAAGTTGATTTAGGAAAACATTCCTATTTAAAATGCTA
>NW_028186978.1:2306726-2344676 GCF_003343005.1 Rhea americana
AAAAAAAAAAAAAAAAAAGGTCCTAAGGTCAAAAATCCAATTATTTCAAGGAACATTCTGAATCTGAAAGGGATGCCAGTAACAGGTGAAGGGTGAGAAACACTACTCTTATAATTTTTCTGCAAAGAAATCAAAAAACAGGTAAACCCTGCAAAAGATCACCCTATAGTCCTCAAAATCCTACAAGAAAGAGCGTGGGAGTATCTGTAACTGCAGCTTACATGTGTATAATAGAGGCTTACACATTCTTTTAGACAGTGCATATTCTGAAGAGCCTGAACAGGAGGCATGTTCTGGAATAATTATCCTTCCATTTCCAACATGAGGGAGGTATTTGTGCTTTCACAGTAACTTCAGCCACCAATATAATGATCCATAAAGACAAAAGTAAAATAAATCAGAACTACCAAAGAAATTATATAACCTTATGAGATGAGCCTTTAGCAGCCTCTCCCTGTCCAATTTCTCATTTTGGGAAACACGGGAGGATTCAAGAAAATCCAGGCCTTATACAGCATTTCTTCCCTTAATTACTTTGAGGACTTTATCCAAAGTCAGAACATCGGCCATTAACATACGATCAAAGCTTCAAGTTTCATTATCTTTTCCATAAGGTAAGTCGTTAAGCATCTCTGAGCTGCGAACAGCGAGAACACCTTCCCGCGAGAGCCCACAGAAATCAAGACCATCATTCTGCTGAGACAGCCCTGCGCTCAGGATGCGGCTCCATCTCCGGAGGAGAGGGATGAAGCCTGCTCCTCACCCACCCTGCACCCCCACGGGTACGCAAGCCTCCGCCTCACCAGGCAACCTGCCTGTGCGACACAGTCCTGCCCGCCCTGAGAACAGCGCCAGAAACCCCCCTCAGAGACAAAGCCCTCCCGGCGCTCCCTCGGCGCGCGCACACGTGCCGCGCTCCCGGCCGCCCGCGCCGCGCTCCCGCCCCGCAGCCCAGCGCCTCCGGCTGCGCCCGCGGCGGCCGCGCGCCCCCGGCTCCGCGCCGCCCGCGGGGCAGCGGGCTCCGACCCCGACCCCGCCCGCAGGGGGGGGGGTGAGGGGGCGCCGCCGTGCATGCCGGGAGTTGTAGTCTCCGACACGCCGGCCCCAGCCCTGCCGCGCGGGGCGGCAGCAGAACAGACTCCACCTCCCACAGTGCACCGCGGCCCCCATTCCCCTTCACAGCCCGTTTCTTCTGCACCGGCCCCGTGGAATCCGTTAAATTAACCGTCCCCCTACCCACCCCTTCCCACCGAACGAGGCCGCCGGGCAGCCCCGCAGCCCCCACCTCTCCCTCCCCTCTGCGGCCCCGCCTCCCTCTCAAGCCAGCCGCAAGGGCCCACCAAGGCCTCAGCAGCTCGCTGCGCTTGCAAGCTGGGTCGGGGAAACTGCGTCACAGCCTCCCAGCGCCCCCAGCCCCCACCGGCCCCGGCTCCCTCACCCGCCCCCGCCATCTCGCAGCCTCCCCCCGCTTCCCCTCGGCCCCTCTCGCCCTCCGGTGGAGCCCACCGAGGGCCACGGGGCGCCCGGCGTCCCCATGGGGCTACTGCCCCCACAGGCGCCCACCCTCCCCCCCACCCCGGCGGCGGCTCCACGCCCACCCTAATGCCTTCCCCCAACACCGGGGGCCCCGTCCGCGCACTCGGCGGAGCCTCTCTGGCGGGCTGCGGCAGAAGCCGCCCTCACGCGGGTGGCGGCGAGCGCCGTCGGGGAGGCTGGGCCAGTGTCCCAGGGTGCCCGCCACGGGGCGGGCGAGAGAGCACGGGCCGGAGCCCGGCCGCGCCGCTACTCACTGACAGCGGCGGCATCCGAGTGCATTTTCGTGCAGCGCACCCTGCCCGGCCCGGCTCCCTCTGTCCCTCTCTCCCAATCACAGAGCCCAAGCACGGACGCCTCCCGCCCCGCCCACCGGCACCACCCATTGGCTCGAGGTGCCCCGCGAGGCCGCAGGCTCTGCTCTTCTATCGGATCAGGCACCTGCCATTCTCCTCCTGCCGGCCCCGCACCTCCTTCCCCGCCCGCTCTCGCCTTTCTATTGGGCAAAAAGCTGAGACAGCCCCGCCCCCCGCCGCTCTGACTGGACTTGGCCGATGCCAGTTTTTCCTGGCCTTGAAAGCGCGTGCAAAGAACACCACTTTGTGTCACCTGTGGCTCTGATTGGCTCCGGAGGCTGAGGACCACGCCCACGGCCTGATGCGATTGGGTAAGCGGGGGCGAGGGCGGGGCCACGAGGCCTCCGCAAGGCTTGCCTGGGGGCGGACCGCGCTGACCCGCCCCGCCCCACCGGGCGCCTCCGTTTAACGGGCGGCGGGCTCCGGCCCGGGCAGGCTCCTCGGGCCCTGAGGGGCGGAGGCCGCTCTCCGGCCTGCCCCGGGCCGCCCTGGGAACCGCCCTGGTGGCGCCCCGGCGGGGGCGGACCCCTCGCGTTGGAGTATCTCAGCCTGTCAGGGGTAGCAGCCTCCCACTCCTGAAACGCAAACGAAAAAAGATTGGTAGTGTGCTGCACGTTCGCTGGCAGTTTAAGATAATTGAAATTGCCTATAAAAAAAGAAAGTAAATTACTGCTAAGAGGCTAAGTTAAAAGAAAATCAAAGACTCAGAAGTGAACACCACGTTTAAAGTAATTCTGCTCTTTGGAGAAACAGTTTAAGGTAGTCTTGAACGAACTGATCACACTTGTTTTCTTAGATGACCTTTACCTTATTCACTGAACCAGTCAAAATGCACAGCTGCAGCTGATTTACCTTGCAATAAAATATGAATGTTGCTAATTGTCTGTTTTACAGGGAAGAAAATGGAGTCAGTAAGAAAATGAATTATTTCCTCAAAAGTTATGTATTAAGAATATACCAGAATAGGACAAGACCTTATTATTTGAGATTTTTCTCTAGACTTGTTCACTCTATCTCCTTAAAATCACTTCCTGCATCTTCAGCTCTGACACTTTTCCTGTTTCAAACACCTTATCTTTATCTTAGCAACTGTCAGGTATTTTAGGTTGCCATCTTGGTTCAAAAATCTATGTGATCAAATAAAACAGTGCAAGCAAGGTTTAGTTCCTCATGTGGTTCAAATATCCTACTTCTGTGCTTCTCACCTCAACCTCTTAAAGTCAATGGGGGCACCACTGTATTGCAATTCATCTGATCTGTTTTAATTTTGGATTGAGAAGAACAATGCCTTAGGGGTGCTTGTTTGTCTGCATTGACCATAAAAAATGTGTTCATAATAGAAATGTCTTCACAAAAATATCTCATTTGGTCAGATGAAATCTCTCGTCTTCTGTAGAGGCAAACTGATACACATCTAAAGAAAGGCAGGACAAAACCAGCCACTGTCTAATTGTAGCTGAAGCCATTTGGACCTAAAGAACTGTTTATGGTTTTTTTTTCCTCCCTTGACTTTATTACTCAGAAATGAAAGAAGTAACTTTGCTTTACAAATCTTTCCATGGACTATAACTTCCATGACTACCACTTGTAAGTGTAAAGCAAACAATACTGCAAGTTTGACAAACAAACAAGGTTTAAAATGTTTTTGCATAGTTGAAAGCACAAGTAGAATCTCTGACCCTTAAAACTAGATCTGCAAAGAAATCTATAGGGAAACACAAAAGAGACTTTGTTTTCTGCTTCTACGTGCTAAACAACKGAGTGCATACTTCAGCCAAAAGAGGCTGCCCCACCTGAAGAATGCCCATTCTAAACAGTGCGCACCTTAGTTCCAGCCCCACGAAAGGATAAATATCCCCTTTGTTACCTCTAGTTGTAAAATACTACACAAGTCTCTAGATTTATATAATCAAGTCCACATTTTATTTCTGAAGACTGAGTTTACAAAATGCAAAATGCTTCATTTTATATAAAGTACATCCATTTGGAAGGGCATAGTTCATTAAGAGCCATCTCAGGAATGGAGACAGCATAAGCAGCTCCAGCATTAGCCCCTTAGTCCTAGCCTTCATGCCATCCTTTCTTTTGTATCAGTAAAAGCACTTGAGCATTAAGATAGCAAATTAGATCAAAGAATTATACTGGCTTAAATGTTTTTTATTGTTGTTTTTCAGTCGGACCATTTTCCTGATCTGGCTCACCACACATGCAAATGCTGCCACCAACACACAGGAGAGGAACAATTAACCAGAACGGGTGAGGGGTGGGAAATGCATAAACCAGTTTAACTACTGTTAGACCAAAATTTAAAAACAGTCATTTTCAGTGGCCTTGAAAAAATCAAGGCATTTTTTTTAAAGCAGAAAGATTCATTTTTTTCCATTTTTATGTTCATGTTGCCCTTTTTTTTAAATGACAGTTAAAATATCAAGCACATAAGAACACTATAGACTGTAAAAAGTACTGGTCAATTTGCAGAGGAGGAGGAGCCATATGGTTACTTTTATCTTCTTCCCTGTTAGAAATACAGTGTAGAAAGGTCTTTGAGGAAGACAGGATCCTTTCTGATTCTCAAGGTTATCAGACTACAAATTGCTAAAGCCACTGCCTCTAATACCACTGTTCATCAAGCTTAAAACAGGCTTTAAAGTTAATTTTAGGCAAAATACCCACACTCCATTAGGCATTTTAAAAATCAGAAGAAGATAATTGTATTGAAAGTACAATTAACAAAGCAGATTTTGCTTAAAATTAACAAACAGATAAAGCATAAACAAAGCACAGAATAGGACATTGTAAGAAAAGAGACAAACCACAGTTCTCAATCATCTGCAGATTTCAAAAAATAACTGAAATCTAAGCCAATACCAACAGCTTTATGTAATGCTTCTGAAAAGATTTTTCACCTTCAGATTTGTAAGGAAACACCTCAACTGTTATTCTTGTGTTGTATCAGTAGTATATTACTGATCAGGGAATCAAAGAGGACCTCAGGTGGCAGAAAGGAGCAGCTGCACTATGCAGTCACTCCTGTAAGTAATTTAGCTCATTTTAATCACCCTGTCCATGGACTCATACTATGCTGTTTCTTTACAGAAAAAGGTTTGTTACACTTGCTGCACAGGTGTATGACTTTGGCCCTGAGTGCCTTTTTGTTACATTCTGCAAAAATGTAGTATTTTATGTACATGAAAAAAAMCACATTTTTTAAAGGCTGTTGGTGGCTCAAATTTATATATTCCTAGATTTAGATTTTTGGGTTTTGTGAGCTTAATATTTCAGATTCTTTAAATTCTGCTTCATTCATAGGACATGCAAACATAGGAACACTTTAAGCAGCTAAGCCTCAGAGAGCAGCTCAAAATGTCTGCCTGAACCCTGGAGGTGCCTCAAATCAACCGGCACCTTTGGGGCCACAGAGCTCCTTACCTATGCAAGAAGAGGACACTGTGTATTTTAAATCCTGTTATAGTGAAACAGGGGAGCTGGTCACTTGGACATCTAAACACACCTAACTCACTTTAGTACCACCAGCTCCAGTGCCAAACACAAATGGAAGATGGCATGCATAACTCATTTAAATAAGCTTTTAGCCACAGCACTCCTCCTGGATATGGGAAATAAAAGTTTCAGATCCTTTGTAGCCCAATAGGTTTGAACCACAGCTCCCAGGTCTCAGATGAGTGTCCCGTAACAACATCCTGAGCCACTGCTCCCAAAGCTGAGCTTACTATGCACACAGAAAYGCAAGAGTCAAGGTCCCAAAGAGGGAATATATGCAAGAGGTGTCCTATATCTCCACCCTGCTGAAGAATCCAGAACAATTTATCACAGAAATTGCTCTCTCAGATGTAAGAGCAGTTCTTTCTTATTCTGAGATATGCTATTTGACTTCCGGTGTGTACTGCCTCTCCCCCTATATATTTTCCTACAGACTTTAACTAACCTGCCCAAAATGTCAGGGAGGATGGAATTAAGAAGACAACAAAGAATATGTATTACTTRGAAATCAGATACATAATCTAGTTCTCTTACTCTCAGGAAAAGTTCAAATCTTTAGAAAACAAAACATGTATATTTTCATGCTATCTCTGAATGTAAAAAGATTTCTACAAACTTTTCATCTCATACCATACTGTCTTATGAAAGCTGAGATAAAGTGTATGATTAGGAAACAGCAAGATTAGTCACATGCCCCTGCAGCAAGACCTGTTCTAGCACATTTTTTTCATAGTTTGAAACACAGCAATTGCCACTAAGAGGTGCACATTTTTCTGAACCAATCAGATACTGGGGATTAGATCAACATGCAGATTCAAGGACAAATGAAGTGCAGTTTTAATTTCCTAATTCTAATTACAGTAGTAGTAGCAATATATGGAGTCCATAGTCATATTTTTTTCTTGGGCATCCTGAGAAAATAATGCAAATATCAACACATACTTGCTACTCATTATAATTATACTTGCATACACTGTTTTCTAATAGGTAGGTACAGATCTATGAGCATTAAGTTGTACAGGCTACTCAAAGGAGCAGAATATTTACACTTTAGGCTTTGTGAAACTCTAGGCAAACACTTCTAACAGAGCAAATGCATCCAGTAATTTTACGCATGCTGCAAAGAACAAAACTGAGAATCCACTCAAATTGTATTACAGGCTTTGAAGACTACACACAAACATTATATATGATCTGATCTATTACCATGAATCATGTTTTGGAATCTGACTTCATAAAAAATATTCTGATTTCATACTTAATTGTCAAAAAATGAGGGTTTTTCAAGCTTTTTGTAAGTGTCACTTCCTGCACCTCACATGAATACCTCACATTATGAGGTATTTGCAGAACCAGCCTGTGGAGAATGTTAAGTAATGTGGCAAGTTAATGTTATGTTTTGTTCAGGCTGTGGAAAGGCAAATCTACGGCTGGACGTGAGTCAGAGCTAGCATCAGAGTATGCTGTGAAGGAGCAAGAATGCTTGGAGCCACCATGCAATGTTTGTGCCAGTGCCAGCAGCTGATGCAGGCTGCAGAAGAGAGAGAGACAGGGCTATTGGCATTCACCAAAGAAAACTGCTGAAAGTGCCAGAAAGTTGCTYCCATGATTCTGAAGGCTAGTTTATCCTGGCCTGCTGAAAGGCCACTTGGAGGAAAAAGTTCAGAGGATTTCAAATCTTTCCTAAAGGAAATATAACCTGGAATGCTTAATTAGGCTTCTTTTGGCTGGTGAAGACAAACTCAGCACCTCTAGGTAAAGAATAAATCAGTCAACAGTGACTGATTAACTGTAGCCAGTGAAGTCATGGCTTCCTAATACAACCTGAGCTGAAGTTGTGGTGATCATGTATTCCTCAAGTGACTGTCAGGTATCACCTGCCCCCCCCCAAAAAAAAAGAAAAAAAAAATCAATGAAGTGTTCCTCAGAGATGCAGTCCTAAAAAAAGGGAGAAGATTGAAGGGTGACCAAGGTAAAACGACAAGCTTGGCGATGGCAGCAGTTACCAGACTCCAGGGAACATGAAACTGAGTAATGACACTGCCTGTAATTTCTTATATAGGGAAACAATAAAACTGAGTGTGCTCTAACTAGTCTCAAATGCACATGGCAGATTATGAGTGTTGGGAGGGGGATCCTTTCTTACAACTTGATCCATTCCTTTCAGTTATACTATTTTCAGATATTACTGGGAAGACAGAAAAAAAATATCAACACCACAAACGTGATTTCCAAATTGAGATGAGCATTTAAATAAACCATCYTACACATTTCTCACTAGCATGAAATTTCCATCGGCCAACACCAAAGATGTCCTTATTGTTCAAGGGAAGCTCTGCACATGCACGGGAGGATCAGGAGTTAAACACAGAAGACTTTGCCAACAGATTCTATGCAACACACTTTCAATGACATAATGGATACTTTACTGACCAGGCCAAAAAAACCATCCCACTTATGTATACAAATAAACATCTTATTCTTGTGCACACTAAAAAGATGCAAAGCCAGCAAAAGGCATTTTTTATTTTATTATAGTTCATTTTGAATAAAAATTAGATCAATTTCTTTTCCTTCTAAGAAGGCTTCAACTCCTTGTTCATGATTATTCCACTGAGCTCCTAGAACCTAGAACAGTAAAGGGGTCATATCTAAACCCTAAAGAAAAGATGGATAGATATTTTCAACTTTGAAACAGCACAATATAGTAGTTTCAATTAAATTGAAAAAGGTATTGCCAAAGCAAGTTCCCATTCTCTCCTGAATACAAGGCAGATCTCTGTCTCAGGCAGATAGTTTATGCATCTTTCTTCTCTCACAGTGATGACAACTCACTAAAGAGAGTAAACACCTATTACATAGACATTCACAGTCTTATACAGCACAGAAGCTCCTCATCCTTAAACAATGTAATCTTTTTGTCTGGCAATTCAGTTTCAAGCAACAAACCTTTCTTGTTGGTCCCAATGATACATTATTTTCTCATTCTAATTTGTCTGTTTAAAATACTTAGGAGTGCTCATATGAAAGTGATGAATATGCTCATAATTATGTCCATCTTTGTAAGATCCAAACCTAAGCAAAAATATTCAACAAAGCAAAATCATTACAATATGAATTAACCTATGCAATTAAATCATGCGCTTTCATAGTATAATCAACATTTCATATGAATGCTCCAGATAGTTCATTTCAGAAACAGGCCACAACTCTATTTACATATAAATCATAATCTGTGGAAACGATCTACCTAAAGGTCTTTAAGAGACATTTAATTACACTGATTGGATTAATGCCATGGGCATTCTATGAATGGAACTCTAGCTGACAAAGGCAAGAGGTACTTTTATCCGGTAAAATCCAATACTCTTAATTTTTTTTCCATTGACTTCAGTGGAGACAGAATTTCACCCCTGCAGTATCCAAATACTCTATCCTATTGTAAATACTGCACATTTTTCTTTTGAAAATTATGATGAAAATTTTAAATTTGAGGTCTGTTAAGATGTACACTTTTCATACCACGTTTAAACCTGAAAGCTTTGACTATGGCCTAGTATGGTAGATGAATTCACACAAGAAAATGTAGTACTTATTTAGAATGCTAGTGTCAACTGAACATTCTAAAGCAGTGACATTGTTTTTCAACAGAAGTCCAGTTAATGTGAAAAAGTTAAACTTATTCCTAATCAGTATAATTTTTTCATATGACAAAACAGACATGACTGTATCATTTTTTTCATGACATATAAAAGAAATCACGACAAGAGAGTCATTCTGCACTGAGAAAAATCAGAATTTGTAATGCTGTCTTCAGGTAAACTTCACCAAATGGAAAGGACTGGGAAAATCTCTGCTTAGTCAAGAAGCCATTGATTGAATGGTAAATAAAAAGTGAGTAAGCTTAGCTGTTAGTGTATATAAAAAATTAATATATTCTCTATTGTGCAAGTCAGAAGTAGTAAGTTTTGTGTACCTGTGTTTGCCCTTATCTGCATTGCTGGAAATTGCCATCTGCGGCAACATCTATCTCAAGCTTCATGACTTTTCCACCAATATTTAATATAAAATAAATATCTGTCTCCATATTTCTCTTATTTATTTAATGTCAGTATAAAAATGACAGCATTCAAGAAATAACTCATTGTATTAAAGCCTCATCTGCTTGCATCAGGCATTTTCCTTAACTTTTGCTCCAGTTACATACTACATTTTAAAAAGTTTATGCAAAGAGTATTTAACATATATAATGTGTGTTCTAAATACTAGTATATTAAGGCTCTGATTTCAGATGTGCCGAGTAACATGGCAGATATCTCATCAATTATAACAAAATGAGTCACCAGTACTTGACAAAACTCCTTAACAAACAATATCAGAAATTAATCATCTGGGTTAAATAGACATTACTTTCAACTTAAGCTACAGTACAGCAGACTGATTTTCCCAAGGCACACRCCAAGTCAGTGAAAACAAAATGGAATTACAAATTAGAAGTTTTTGCCTCCCGATCTTCTGCTCAGTCTGGTACTCCACAATGCCTCCCACTTTAGTAAACAATCTTTTTTCCTAAAATTCTTTCTTATAAAACATTGTGTACATCATCCCTATAATTACTTTTGAGATATACTGACCTGGGATTGAAATGGATGTCYTCAGTAACCTGGCTGGGATCAATGACAATTCTGTCATTATCAACATAGTTATCCAAGTCATCCGGGATCCGAAATTTGGCCATCTGGACTTCTGAATCACTTAGACCAGCATGAGATATGCGGGCATAGCCCAACCTACCAGGTACAAGGAGGGTTAGTTTGAATAAATAACCCAAGACAATTTCATCTCATTCTTAATCCATGACTTTTTTTTCCCCTGCGAGTTATTGCTAAACCTACCAACATAACTTTCTACGAACATCACCTTCAAAAATCTTAAAGTGCTTCCTGAACATAAGTGCTATWAGACAATTTCACAAGTAGAAAAATTGAGAAAGTATAAGTGCTTGATAACAAATACAAGTTCTAGAACTGGAAACTTAATTTTTATCAACTGCTCTTTTAGAATATATATACTGGCATAATTTCATCAACCTTTTCACTGAAGGATTTTGAAATTCAAGAAAGGAACTCAAGTGTCAATGGCATGAGTAACTGGAAAAAAAGAAACTGTAAATAGTATTTTCTTATTTGATACAGTTACTTAAGACAGCTATCTAGATTACTTTTTTTACTCCTGTTAACACCAAAGAATTTGCACAGTTAATTTAGAATATGCTGAATTCTATTCCAAACTCTATTCTAAATAACCAGGAGAATGATTTACAAGGACTTTGCATTACAAAATATGGAGTGCACAGGCCCCCAGCAGAGGAAAGTGCTTACACAGGGGCTTAAACAGTTGAAGTTTCCACTAAATCTAGCACAAAGCTTTGGTGGATTGGATCAGCATTTTGCATAAACAAACCCTACAATCACAGTTCATAATTTGTATTTTCTGTGTTATATACAAATCAGGGCTTAGCCTTCACAGTTTTAGGATGAAACTGCAGCACCAGAGCTTAGATCTTGAAAAAAAAATAGTATTTTTYTGTTATTAATGCAGATCAGATCTGAAGGCTTTTGATACAGAAAGCCTTCTAACACTGTTTTTGCAAATGATATTCAGAATTACAGCATTTCATCCTGAGGTCCATGTTCATTAGTTCATGGTTTATCTAGCTGCCATTACATAATTGTTTAGCGATGTAAAACTGTTACGCAAGTTTTTACAGGAACATCTAAAATTTATAGTCACAAGCATATCTAAAGCCRCTGAATAAACGATCCACTTTGGCATACCTGATTACTCCACGGTACATAATATAACTACACCATCTGTCAAGATCTGTACTGTCAATATCCTACAGGTGGAAGGAAGAAAGCCAAGTAAATAAGGCAAGCTTTCCATAAGGGACTGCTTTAAATCAGTAACAGAATCAATGGGTAAATCTGCTGCAGAAAAGCACTTTGCCTGACATGTAGTGACAAGGTAAAAAGGAAAACAATCCGCTACGCTGCTGCGGACAAACCAGACAACCTTTGACACTTCCCAACAGAAAACTGAACTGCAGAACTCTCTTTTAAAACCACAGAATGATATCTAGCATGAGAGAGGTTGGAAGGGAACTCTGGAGGTCACCTTAGTCCCAACCCCCTGCTCAAAGCAGGGCCAACTTCAAGCAGGTTGCTCAGGGTTTCCTGCAGCCAAGCTTGGAGTGCAGCCAAGAATGGAGATTTCACAACCTCTCTGGACACTTGTTCTAATGCTTGATAACCCTCAATGTGAATTTTTTCTCTGCTATCAATCGGAATTTCCCTTGTGGCAACTGGTGTCCACTATCTCTTGTCCTTTCCATTGCATACTTCCACCTTCTCTATACCATTTCATAAGGTAGTTGAACACTATATTTGAAAATCGTCATGTATTTTCTTTTATGTCCATTTCTGTCCAAGTTATCAATTTGAAATCTTAAGATAATCTGTATTTTTAAAATTCAGTTTCAGCTGTTGAAACAAGCAGCAGCTTTACATTACCTGGACATTGCCATTTTCTATTAACTCAGTATAATCTCTGGATCCGGGAGCTGAAGTGATGTATCCCAGAAATACAACCTGCTTAGAGCTAGTCTTCAACAGCTTTGCAACAACTTTAGCCTGGAGTTTTCTGTCCAAGTCCTCTCTGAAGGAAATTGAATGACTTTAATATACATATATTTTAGCTCATATTTTTTTATGTTGCTCCACAATAAACCACATACAAATCTCACACCATTCTTTTTAATTGCTCACTATTATAGAGTATGAAAGTTTACACAGAGCTGACTGATTTGAAATAATCACAATGTTTGATAGAAGTCACAGGTTGGACCTAATTAGTGTTCTCTTTTTAAACTGTTACATATACAACTTGTTCTATTGTTACTTTGTTTTTAATACCAAGCTCATCACTGAGAAATGTGAATTTCTAAGTGCTTTGGTTATCTGAGACTTTGTGTCTGTCTGCACTTGAAATTTAATTGTGCTAGCACAGACTGTTTGGCGCATAATGAAGAGCACACATCCTAACAAAACCCTTCACTTTTATCATGGACACATCATGGTAAGAAGTTTTAAAGTCTCGGTCACTTAATTTATGAAATATAATTTAAGAGCTATGTAGACCCATTAACATTTCTTACAACATTTGCTAAGTAATCTACATCTCTTTGATAAGATTTACAGAACAACTTCAACATGACTAAAAGTGATAACATAGACGAAGTCTGGTAAAATACTGTAGTACTGGATCTCCATTTCTATCTCTGGATTTTTCATAATATAATATAATAATGCTTCTCTTTCCATGATTCTTCATATTAATAATTTTTAAAAGTTGTGCAAAGTATCTTTTCTTCTATATTTTTTGTGGATTGGACTAAATTCCAATGAGACAGCAAGCTGATTATGGAATCTGTAGTCGCAAAAGAAGGTAAGAGCTGAAATGCTACTATGCATTCTAAACAACACTACTTCTGACTGAGGCAAATGCATTATGGAAAAAGGGCAGACAGAGAGAAGACAAAAAGACCGCCATTTAAGTAGAAGTCTGGTCTAGGTATATATAGAGTTGCCTGCTCAGTTAGCTACTCCTTCCCAAATTACTTCTCTCTAGAAGATACGTTCTTTTAAAGGACACAAGCATTGATATATTCCCACATTTTTAAAAGAGCATGAAAAAAAAATACTAGTTAGCCAGTATCCTAGTTTATGTCATCCTAAGCAACAAAAACCACACAGTTTTACATGYTAATTAAAAATTAATTCCCCTTAAAACACAATTTAATTTGCACTTGTTTCCCATGTGTCTCCTGTTTTCTCCTTCATTGTTAACTCTCTGTGAGGGGGACTACACTGCTACCTTCTTCTATTTTGACAAACAGTTTCTCAGAAGTAAGTTTAATTGTCTAAGTGAGGTACAAAATTGATGGGTTTTTTTTAGTGTTCTAATTGAGAGTAGTTTCTGACAATTATAGATATTTAGTAAAAGGGAACTCTACAAACAATTTGCATGCTTGGAGCACAGATTTCACAAAGGGAATGGAGACAGGGAAGCTTCTTTATGTATTATATTCTGTATTATTTATTATATATGTATTATATTTATGTATTATATTCTATACCCAAATCATAAATTTGAAACTTGATAAACAATAACTATGAAATAAAACAGAAAATATAGCTATAGAGAGTTTCAAAGTGCTATGCATTATTAATACTCATTACACAGAAGTAATCAAGATACTGTTTTAAAGTAAAGAATTGAAAGATAAACTTTACTCTTTTCCATCACCTATTTGAGCTACCAGTATTATTTGCCCTCCTTGCGGAATATAATGAGTCTCTTCCACACRCAGAGTCAGAAGGATGTTATCCTTAACTAAGGTACGTCTGTAGTCCTGTTAGTTGTTTTGGTTTTGCAGAACAATACCTTTGTAATGTCTCTAGTATCATTAACCAGTATATTAGGCTCAGCTGAGTTTTGCATGACACATTTTTCCCTTAAAAAATGCTTCAAAAGTTTTAAATACTAGCTGTCAGAAGTAGTTTCTCCAGCATGCCTTGCTAGAGCCTATATTCCAGTGGAAGTTTCACTTCCCACAACATACATAACAATAAAAGAAAATACACACTCTTCATTTCCAAAGTGAGCAACTACAAAGTCAACCAATTTCCCTGTGAAGTTGACAGTCATCGAGATGGCAGGTGCAATCTCTCCCTCTGGAGATGGGAGGAGGTGATGGGTAGATTTTACAATTGGATACCTTGATAATGCCATAATCCTACATGGAAACAGAAGAAAACCAGTTACATTTTCTAGTTCTTGAACATCACAAAGGTGTTATAAGCAGACAAAAGTTTGAGCAGAAGACTAATTGTCACAGAACTCAAACCATTAGACCAGAACTTAAACTACTTCTAGCCAGTTTTTCTTTTTTTTCCCCTCTAAAATATTGTTTAAGTAAACATGTCTAAAATTTATCAAACTCATTCCTACACTAAACAGATGTGTAACCAAGGCTCTATGAGTAGGACATAAATAATTTTTTTTTWAAAAAAAGAAAACCTAGAGATCTTAACAGATGAATTGTGAATGGACAGGAAAGGACTGTTGCTCTGGTGTCTCAGACGAGGCACAAATTCAAGTCTAGAGTTTCCCAACACCCCACCAACCCATGTTGATGGACATCTATCCATCAACAAAAGAGTGGGGGTGTTTTGATAAGTGTATTTACGTGACATACCAGGAATTTTCACATGGAACCCTTAAAAAATCATTATCTGCAAGTATAATAAAATTTGTACTACCAGTTATTACACGTCATTTTATTTAAAACAAAAAGAGGTAGTGATACTTCTTTACAGCAGGAGATTTCTCATTCTTTCAGTGGCCTATTGGAATCAATCTTAAAACAACTTTGTCTCAGGTTTTTCAAAACATTTGAAGAAAAAAATGAAAATTTGAGAGAGAATGACCTCTCTGCCTCACTCTGCATCATTCAAAGGCAGGCTCTGGAAGAGGAAGGTTACTAAATTCTCCTCACAAGGCAGAAATTAAAAAACAGTTGCAACATCACTAGGAAGTTCCATCAGCCAGTGAGATCTGCATATCCCCCTAAAAACAACCCACATAAGCTGCTATTTTTCCAACTGCAAAGATATTCAAAGATATCCAACTGGTAGTTGGTCAAGCATTAAAGACAGATACAAAAATTCTGGTCACAAAAAGAGACTTGTGCCCATTTCCAATGCCCATTCACCCAATATACATCACAACTTGGGTTTAATAAATTCAAAATTCCCAATTATTTCAGGTGCAGTTACACTTTCCAATTACTATTGTTCTTTCAGCCTGCAATCTAAAGTTCTCAAAACCCAATACATAAAGAAGAGAGAAGCAAGTCAGATACAGTATTTGGAAGTCAGATTTCCAAATCTGCCCAGTATATTAAGGGCCAGAATGCCATTTTCCTGCATTATTAAAGCCAAAGTAACAACTGATCCTTTTTAACAAAGAGAAAACTTCATCTGCCTTGCATTGTAATGCTAGTGACTCAGAGCATGCACTCCTAGACAAGCTCCAACAAGTGATTATGATGATTATTATTCTGATTATTCTGTGTCCACGTTTTAGTGGAGTTACGAGTTGGGTGGTGTATTTACTTCATAGCTTTTCTTCTGTGATTGATGACAGAAAAACAAAACAAAAATATTTTTTCCTCCTTTATTTACTGTTATTCTGTGTGTAAAGATGACTCACCCCCAAGTGTGATCTCTTGTGCTTGGACCAAAATCTGTGTAAAATCCTAGTCTTTCTCCAAGCCACATTGTTGGATCATTGTTCCCAATGAATGGTTTAGAGGCATCACTCTCCAGAATAGTGATAAAATCAGCACCTAGAGTATGAAAAAAAACATCTTTCTGAATTCTTAACTATGTCTATATATAATGTAGTTGGGGCCACTTTTACCCTGGCAAAAGTGATGCCCAACCTTTGGGCCACCAAAGGCCATGCCAATCTCTGATGGAGAGGCTCAGTGTATGGATACCATAGCTCCTCCCTGGTGAATAACCAGACGTACATGACACTGCATAGTACAGCTGGCCTGCATATACCTACTCTGATGCATTTCAAAAGTGTTAGACTTTCTGTGCACACACAGATCAACCATCCGGCAGCAGGTCTGCTACTTTCAGTTTAATGAGCAAGTGCTACACAGTTCATCCACACTAACTTTCATCCACTAAATCCCTATTTCTCTCCAAAGGGTCCTGGGTAAGAGGCACCAGGCTGCTGCTGCCAAAGCAATTCATCAAACCACAGCAACCTGGAGTCAGCCTCCAGGCATGGACACAGAAAGGTTCCCAGCTCCAGTAAACTGCAGATCACACGTGGCCACCACACTTTCTCAGGGGAGTGTGGTCTCTCCTTGGTTACATACAGAGGTCCATTTTGTCACATGGTTGGTACCCCTTCATTTTGGCTATAGGGCAGAGCTATCCCATCCCTGAAGGACTGGCAGCTAGGAAAGGCTGGCCCACACCTGAAAGAAGACAGGAGTYTGCAAGCAGGCCACAGACTGCTTGAACTATCCAGGCTCAGCTGGAGCAGGGGGTAGGCACAGCTATAGTATCAACAAGTTCCCCTCTTTGCAGTGATTATGCACACTGGAGTGCTCTCCTACTCCAAAAAGCAGACCAAGTAGCCTTCTCAATCAGAGCCCTCCTACAAGTAAGACCACTACATGCAGCACCACTCTTGCCACCTAAGATTTTTTTKGGGGTTTTGAAGCATCTTATCTAGCAGTGTGAAAGCAATGTCAGCAAGGGAAAACGCAAAATATTTGCACATGGATTCCCAGACTTTTGCTTCTATACATAGTTCAAGTGCTGGCCACAGAGACAACAACAGAAATCACTGATTGGGGTTGATATATTGGTTCAGAGCAGACAGGTGTTCCAATTACAAAAGCCACCAAYATATTTATTTTGTATATATTGTGTCATTGTTTCAGAAGTTAGAGAAAAAAAAATAACGAGCACAGGGAATGAACGCCACCATACCTTAAAAGACAGCCAAAGGCCAAGACCAGATGAACATATTGGCTACATTGAGGAAGTTAGGCACTGCTTTCTGTCTAGCTTAAAATCAGCCACTCTTCTTAGGTAAACAAAAAGTTTGCAGGAATAAAGCCATGTCTGATCATTCAATACTCTCCTGCTCAACTGTGAATGGATTTATGCATTTCCTAGAAATGTTAACATGGTATTTGATATAACAATATACATGCAATATAAAACTCCAGAAGATTGTCTCTAGTAATCATGAATTAAGATTTATTCATTTATGCCCTAAAATTCACTGCGTTTTGACTTATCAGTCACTTTATTTTGAAATAACTCTTCATTGGCATAAGGAAACACTCAATGGACAACCAAATAAATCACTTGTCCTGCTATTCATAAATTTACACCACAGGAACCAGAAATAAATACATTTATTATAGTTCATAAATAAATATGCATAGATTAAATAAATACCCAGAGATTAGTCATGAACTATCAGTTACATATGTCCAAGAGTGCCTCAAATTTCAATTGTGACAGTTGTTTTCTCACAGCACTTGAGTGTCTACAGAGCTCAGGGCAGAAGTTCAACCCTCTGAACCTGCAGTCCTGGAACACCAGACTGAATGATGCGTGAATCAGCCTCATCCCTCTGCTAGCAGCAAGGCTTGCACAGYGGAGCCTATCAGTGCCTTCCCACTGCTCAG
Organism: Rhea americana; assembly: GCF_003343005.1. Taxonomy (NCBI): domain Eukaryota; kingdom Metazoa; phylum Chordata; class Aves; order Rheiformes; family Rheidae; genus Rhea; species Rhea americana. The sequence continues at coordinate 2,324,466 of NW_028186978.1, forward strand.
GGCTGTCAAGCCAGGGCTGCTCGGAAAATGCATTCACACAGCAGGAGGAGAGAAGAATAATGAAAGCTGGAACGGCAGCACAGATCCTTCCTAGCCCCCAAGCCTTTCAGGAGTAACTGCTGAGAAAACACTTTTTTGGAGCCAGCAATCCTTTCAAATATAAACCATGCTTATCTGGTTTGGCCCACTTCCACTGGGGAAAGACATTATATATCAAGCCAGGCATAAGCATACATTTTATTTTAAAAGAAAATAACTAAGAAAATAACTTCCTTATTTATATCTATAACTTAAAGCAGCAGCTCCAAGTCTTCCTAATCCCATGAGTGTGACACAAGTAATATCCTTAAGCCCCAGTGGCCAATGCTCTCCCTTTCAATGTACTCTGCAGCAGCACTGATCTTAGGTCCAAATTCTTCATTTTCTGTGACTAATTTCTCAACTAAAACCTTGTCCATGAGCAACAAGTTGGAGATCCTGCTTTATAATAAAATATATGACAACTCACCCAAGCTACTATCACTATTTTTATTCTACACATTGCTCTGGCTCAATGAGGAAAACAGATTTGTCTGCTTCTTATCCATACACTTTGTTTGGGACATTTTAAATCCAGATCTATTAGAAATTCATATAATGTTTCACATCCAAAAAAAACAGAGAAGTTAAACAATACTAAATTTGATTTAAAAGGATGTTTACAGTTATTTCATTTGTGCAAAAAATTCTCTACAGACTTTTGGATATAATAGCATTTGCTTAGCACTAGTAGCTAAATTTACTGAAGCCTAAGGCTGTGCATCACTGAACTTCTCCCAGAATTGTTTGAGCCAGTCAGAACAAGGAGGGAACAAGGAGGGAACAAGGAGATAAGAAAATAACAAAACAGCTTCAACAATAATCAGTGAGTACTATAACTCTGCTTAGAGACAACTGGGAAACCAACCAAGAGTGAAGCAGCTACTACTTTTTGAGCAACAAAACTGACGCAACAAATCAGGGAATGGACAGAGAACTTAACCCGTAGGGGTATAAATACCCAGGGAATTTTCCGTTCAGGGTCCCTGGGAGGAGGTGCTCAGCTCAAGCTGTAATATGAATAAAATCATCTTATAAAGAATTATTTTGTATCTTTTGGATAAAGCATAACCCAAGAGTCAAACCCYGTTAAGGGCACTGGATTGAACAGTTTCCCTAACACAGACATGTAAGTCATGCAGGTGTTCCTATAACTAGAAATCTCTTTAAAATCTAAGCAAAAATTACCTTCTGTGCAAACAGATTTTTAATTGAAGTGMTTGTATTGGAACAGCTCACAAGTTCAGGAGAAAGCTATTAGGCATGTGTTCTTGTGTTAATGGACTCAGTTAACCAGCAGGTGTTCCTGCTTCTGTCCCTTCAGATGAACTCTCAAAAATACATGAAGTGGAAAAAAATTACCTGTTTGATTAAGTAAATTAGCTGATCCTTCCAAATTAGACCATCCTTCATTGTCATATGCAAATCGAAAAGGCCAGATCATAGCAGAGAAGTCTCTTTTTGGAACCTTAAAAAAAATAAATAAATAAATAAAAGGAAAGGAAAAGAAATAAGAAAAAATGTCAAATACAATTTGACTTTTACATATTTTTACATATTGTATCTTTGCAGTCAACAATATCAGATATATGGTACCATAAAAGACACCTCAAACTAGATATTTTAACCAATACATTCTCCTAATAAAGCTGAAAGGATTACAAAAGTCTATAGGTATTGTGAATGATACAGATTTTTCTCAAAAAGAGAAGAGAAGTCAAGGTAGCTAATGGGAATTTGTATAAGTAAGTAAATGAACATAAAAAAGGCCAAGAATATTTCCATCTTTCTCAGAGAAACTACACACTGTTTTCCTCATCACAAGGTGATACAAACTTGGATGAGTTATAAAAATAAAACCAATTGTGTGTGTGTGTGTGTGTGTGCGCGCGTGTGTGTGTATGTATATATAGAGATATGTATACGTATATATAGTCACATAAATTTTTCACCTAGCTTTTATCACCTTTTCTGCATCTTTTTCAGTATGTCTTCAGTAACTTCTCTAATAAAAATATTTACCAACAGAAATACATGTCAAAGAGCAAGTTTCAAGTGACTATTTCAGGACTATCAGAAAGAAGGAAACATCTAATTCATTACTACAACCACTGACATCAAAAATTCAGTTTTATAACTGTAATCAATTCAATCATAGAACGGAAGCATGTTAGTTTACATCCAATCAAAACAACTAACTTTGAACTAAAATTACTAAATACACAAGCAACACTCTCAGACAAGTTATAAGTAACCTAAATGCTAAAATCTGCTAGCATTAAGCACCCTTAATTGTAACTATCATTGCAATATTATTCTTTTTTTTTTTTTTCGGCCAGCTAGAAAACTGGAATCTTCTAATTTTTATCCATTTCCTTAACTAATTAGTTAAGGAACAGTAATATAAGTCAACTAACTTGTCAGAACAGTTCTATTCAGCTATGTGTATAAATATAGAATCATAGTCTATCTTAGGGTAGAAGATACCTTAGGAGGTCATCTGGTCAAAATCGCATGGTGCTAGATCAGGCTGCTCAGGGCCTTGCCAAGCGTTGAATCATTCAGATAAACACTTACAAAAGTAATATGCAGTTTGAATGTATGAGGCAATAATCTCTCAATTTTTCAAAAATGTTTCTTTACTTTGTAGTAGTACAATAAAACTTCAAACACCCAGCCCAGCCATTTCCCTTCAACATGAATTTGCAAAGTAAATTTTCTGCACAGACATTCAATTATTATTGCTAAATACTGGCATAAAGAGTTCCTAAACACCAATGAACATACCTAAGGTACTGMATATGCATTTCACAGTGAAGTTACCATTTCCATTAACATAGTACTCACCCCTTGCCCCAACTTCTTCCTGTACATTTTATAACGTAGACCCAGTCCTAGCAAACCAACACCAACAAACAGCCACAACACTTGAAACAGAGAATACAGAAAAGTCATTTTTAAAGCAGGAGGAGATAATATCATTATTGTAAAAAAAGAATTGTGTATATTGTCATTCCAAACTGTGCTATTCATAGAATGGAGAATGTTGGCTGTATACATTTAGTTTCTACATATGCCAGCGATAACACCATTCTGAAGTAGTGTACTTAAGGAAATTTGTATTTGTGCAGACACACTTTTGGTCTCCAAAACAGAACAGCCTGAGCAGACTGAACATACCAAATCTCCTTGGAATACTTGTGTAAGAACGAAGAATTCATATAGGATATGAGTAATAGCATCATGTAAACTTTTTCAGTGTTTCTGTTCTGTTCCACACACACGTATATGCAATTTTTATTTTACTAATGCAACATGTGGAAGAAAATCTAATTTACTTTACAAACCTCTAGATTACAAACAGGTATATCCTCTGCACGATCTCCAGAGCAGTCCTTTGCTAAGTATACACGTTGGCAGATTTTTGCAAAGGCAACGCAGCCTCACAGAACACAAATTCAGGGTTTTCCCATTGCTGAGGTCTTTCAAATAACAGTAGTGAACAGCTAAAGGCTCTCAGGGTTTGGCACATTACAGTTTCATGATCAAATTCCTCTGTGGTTATTTCATGTATACAGTGGCAAATAGCTGAAGTCATTGTGGATTCTAACTCGATTATTCTTTCATCAGATCTTTAGAAAGATATGTAGTTAGTTTTACAGAACTCTTCTGCAAGAACTGTACATAAAGTTTACATCAATTCTATCACGGATGAAAGACATGCTAGAAAGGATGAGTTTTCCACACTAATAAACACTAAGCATTTCCATACTCATCTGCAAAGGTGCTTGAAGGGAAAGCTGAGAAATGAATTTGGGCACAGTGAGAAGTGAGTACAGGTCTCACTGTTGCAATGTAACAAAATCAGCTGTGTAGGGGCTGTGCTTTGAAGGTGATAAGCAATATTTTGAAGTATTTACTCACTTCTGTGAAGTGTTTTGGGGGGTTTTTTTGTTTGTTTTGGGTTTTTTTGAGTAGTGATGTTAAAAATACTTGCACTGGTGCTCACATTGTCTCTCACACACATACATGTTCTTTGATATTCTTCTGGTCCCCAAGTAGAGGAAAAGTCTTCATAAAGCCCTCAGAGAGGGCCCTGAGAAGCAGGGAAGYGCTATGTCTCCACTTTCCAAATGAGGTAAAATGAGGCATGCAAGAGATACGTAACTTGATCCAAGGTCGCACAGAAAAAACAGATGCAGAAATTTGAACCTCCAGGATCTTCAGCTCTGTAGGGTTAACACGCCCTAACCACTGTCTTTTTTTTTCCTTTTTTGTCTTTTAGCAAACTTTACCATACTGACACAGCAGACATGTTTCATGTTTCCTTAGAAAAATTACGCTAACAATGAAAACATTTCAAACTGAAATGATCATAGAAAAATACTCGACAATATCTTTAGATGGATCAGAGATTTAAAAAACAAGAAGTAAAAGCACTCATCCATTTTACTTAGATTTCAGAATCTAAGAAAAAGTCAGACCTCATACTTATCATCTGGTGATTTGGGATCCCTAGGTACACTCCACAGGCAGGAGATGACAATGATTTCATGAGGATGGGCCTGGTCTGAACATGCAGCAGGGAGACAGGACTGCACAGTGGTATCAGCCACAATAGGCTTTCCAGGACTGCTTCCTCCAACAGGAGGGGACTTGCAATATCTAGTTACTCCTAGGCCAGCAGAGTCCCCTTCCAGAGCCAGCCAGCTGACATAGCCCTATAGAGGGACTCTTACTGAACTCATACAGCTCAAAAGCTGACAAATCATTAATATCTTCTATATACCTAAATAATAGATTTCAAGATCCAGAGAGGAGTCCTTCTCAACAGTTGAAAACATGAAAGAAATGAAAGAAGTTGAAACCTTGTTTACACTTGTTTTTTTCTCCAGCCTTTTTTTTTTTTTTTTTTTTTTTTTTCTCCATTTAAAATATTCCAAGTGATAGGACAGCTGCTCTCAAAATTATAATTGTAATGCTTCTCAGTTATTACATGTCATCATTACACTGAAAGTAGGGCAATTTATACTAATTTCCAGTCTGGCTCTAAAACTATCACCAAAAAAACACTTTCTAAARCATCTGAGCAAAACACTGCACTTTTTATTTTTTTTTTTATCAGACAATTTTGCTAGAGTTTGTAAGAAAGGAAGTAAAATTATACTTACATAGTTTAATATATTTTTTACTCTTTTTGAATAGTGGCTTTTGGTTGCTTTTCACTTCCAAGATAGAGCTAAGATCTTTCCTGGATCCTGTTAYAATGTCTACTCCAACACATAACATGAGAAATCCTGTAAAAATATAAGACATTATTTTTTAATAATATTTAACATATTAAACATTGAAACACAATAGCTGGGAATTTATAAACATAGCGTTTACAGGCTCCAACAGCAAGACAATGTAGCCAAAACACAAACATAGATAAATGCCATATCAAATGTAGTACTGCAGGAGACACAAGATTTATGGATAAAGAAGATCCTACTTAGCATTGTCCCAGTATTCGCTTATGCCTGCAGCACTTCAACAATAATACAATATTTTTATTTACACTGTTCCACTTGTTGACATAAGCACTGGTTGCAAAAAATAAGCTAGTGACACTAAATATATCATCAGTGATAAATATTTCAAAACAGAGGTATTGTAGTAAGAATTTAAAGCTAGAAGAGTATTTAAAACTCCACTGAAACTTAATTTTGTGAACACACAAAATTAATGCAGAAGTGAATTATATTGTTTTCTTTTCTTCAATAAACTGCTTCTAAGTGTTAACACACCTGAAGCAGAAGGGTGAACAAAAATATAGGATGGCGGGGGGGAGAGAGAGAGAGGAAGAGAAAGAGGGAAAGCACAGGCACGCACATGGTACAGCCCTATTAAGGCTTTTTTGTACCACCTGATGAATGAAGAGCAAACATAAAACTAGTGTAAGTGTGTAGCCAAAACCCCCTTGTCATCATGAACTCTACCCTGGACTATAGTGAGCTCTGATATACAGCCCACCTTTGTGTTTTTCAGGCTCAACACAATGGGGGACTACTCACACAGAACGTAACTTAGAGCTATTCTTCTTCCCTTTCGACTCCACAGCTAGTGAGCAGATCATGGTTATACCAGACAGACAATTTTGTGGTCTCTAGCACTAGACTGCATTGGGTGYCAATTGAGCAGTCCTCAGAACCTGTCTCACTATTCACTATAGAAATGCTGGGATGTTTTAATTGTACTGATACGATTGGGTTCCACTACAAAAGTATTTTATCAGATTTATTCTATTACTGAAATACTTCTTTAAAGCCATGTTTTGTTTTCCTCTATTCACACACTGATTGGAGAACAATAAAAACAAACAGAAGAAAGATTTTAATAAAATCCTTTGAGCTGGGCTGAAGTAGGGAGCCTTTCAGCAGATCCTTTACTTTTGTGCATCCTGACACCAAGTTCCACAGAACYCAGGGCACGCTTAGCCATGACTATCAAGCAAAGACTGAGCTAATAACACCTCAGTAAAATATCATGGTCTTAGATCAYACAGTCTAGCACACAGTAGATAAATTATGCTAAGTGCTTCCAGGCCCTACTGACAGTTACAACTCTCAGATCAGTCCTGCATTTTCAAGGTTTACTAAATTCACCTGGACAAGAGCAATTAGGTTACACCTACATATTACTGAAACTTAAAAYAATATCTAATTGAAAAAAAATACATTGTTGAGTCTAGATATCTATTATCTTTGCAAATGCACTGCTCTCTCATCAAGGTACAAGAAATATGTTTTTACACAGGAATCACAAGAGCAGTTGTTCAACAGTATGTTCTAAAACAGCATAAYCAGTCTGCAGCGGCCAAATTTGGAGGCCAGCTTAGCACTGCAGCATATTGTATTCCTTTTCTCCACAACCAATAGAAGCAGCTCTGCTTTACAAGAACAGACAAAAGAGCAGGTCTACACATGCTTTTTAAGAGTTAATAAGCAGCTTCAGGGCACTAACTATTGTAATGCACTGTGATGGTAGCTTTGCCTTTCAACAAGTAGTTCAGACTAACTTTACAAGCATTTAAACCATCTCCTATAACTTAAAGGATCCAATTACCTGCAAAAAAAATGTGTGAGCTTGAAGAATGTGAATAAAAGCTCCACTGGAGAACACACATGTCTTTAATAACTCTGTCTTACAGTTAGTTAACTGTACGGCATGTTTTATTGCAGAGTTATTACTGAAGATAAAATTACCATTATTCATCATTTTCTTCCTGCCCTTACCCATCACATCAGTGGTAGTGAAGGTCTGCAAACAAGGAAGCTGGGTCTGGACCAATGAAGGAGGAGGCACACTCAGAAAAAAAAAATCTTTCTCAAAAGAAGACTGATCCAAAGCCATTAAAGCCAGTGGAAGAGCCGGGATCTGACCCCACGCATTACGCTACATCCCTATGAAGCAGTACATACATCTTGAATATAATGATCTTACTTTCCTTGTCATTTTTCCCAGTGAGGTTCCCTACCCAAACTGCAGCAAGAGAAAGGCAGGATATTGGACAGGAGGAAAAAGCAAGAAATAGTACTTGCATCTGAAAGAAACCAGAAAACAAGAAGTTTGCCAAAAAGCCAAGCTATAAGGGAGAAAGTGCAGTAACAAATACAAGTCTCACAGTATATGAAAAGCTTTTACAAGCAACGAGGTGGCATCAAAGACCCAGAAGTTGGATTCTTAGACAGAATAAACTCACATAGTGCCATCAGTTGAGATGGATTCAGTTCACATAATTCCTTTTGCCACATAAAGTTAGGGCCATCTTCGCATTACTACCCAATTATTATACCAGGTTAATCAATCATAAGCATGCATTTCAAAAATATATAGTATAATATATCTATTTAAAAAATGTGTCACATATTTAATTCAAAATAATGTTTAGCAATCTTTAAACGCAATCAGTGAAACATCCTATTGAAACACATTAACACCTATTTAAAACTTGGTTTTGGAGACAAAAATCAAAAAGGGTTTCATTTCCACCCCTCCATCTTCATCAAGGAGTCATTTTACTAAAATTTTCCTATTGCCTATCTCAAGTCTTCCTCCATTGTAAATACCCGAAACTTTCTGTTCTTTTCTCATCCCTCTCCTGATTGTCTGCATGTTTCTGACACTGCAGGCTTGCTGACATTCCACCAAACTTGTTGGTGTGGTCACAAAGCATAAGGCASTGTTACATGGAAATGCAAATTCAGGTCTCAGAAGCAGACTAGCTAGAAGAACTAGGAGGCTGCACTCTGCTCTTCAGAGCAGGGCTAAGTAATGCACTGAATTATGTTACTGTTCCAGGAAGGCTTTTCAGTCTTCATAAAGCTCTAAGTTTCCAGCAATCACACTGTTATCTGAGGTACCATGCTGCTAGTTGAGGTAGACAACTTAAAGCTGCAGTCACACCCTGGATTACAGAGCAGCAATATTTTTAGGGTGACTGATGAGCATACCTCTTCCTCAGTTGTGTACTGGGTCATCAGAGTTTTTACCCGCTCTGTCATTTTCTCCCAGTTGAATTCCATTTTCTGCCTATATTTTAAAGTATTTCAACAGCAGAGAAACAAGTCTTTTTTCTTCTTTTTTTTTTTATGTCTCTAATTTTCTCATAGAAACTCTTACCCTAGCAAATCAAATGGGAGTTAAGCATTTAGAAAGACTAGTTGTACACTAGATATATTCTAAACATCTGGCTGAGGTTAAAGCAAGTATATTTGTCTTTGTTCACAGTCATAAATGTACCTAAAAGAAGGTGCGAACTTTCTCTAGCATAAATTCCTCCAGGTACAAATTTATAAGCAGTACACCACACACAAAAGAATAATTCAAGAACATAGGCAAGCATGGCTGCAGTCATGGCTTTCCCAGGATGCAGACAGCTAATGAAGTGACCAGCCAGCTGAGGCCACACACTCATAGTAAAGACAGCAAGAATGCTGCCTGCAACAGCAGCGCTCCAGGTCTGTAAATAAAGGAGACCAGCCGAAGATGTTATACCTGTGAAGGGACAGAAAAGAACAGAGTGAGTTACAGACAGCTATATTATCTGCCTTCTTGTTATCCACAGTCTCTCTGGAAAGAAAAAGAGAGTTTGGAAAATGCAAATTTGCTCTGCAGCCATAAGAACTGCTGCACTCTAAGGATGTTTCTTCCCTATAGCCAAAGCCAACCTCTAACTTTTCTCAACACCTCATTCTCTTAAAGATTATTTATTCAGTTGCAGATAGTACAGCAAAAAGACTGCAAAGAAACATCAGCAGGGGCAAAATCCAAACAGTCTTAGCTTTCTCGGCACAGTAGATGGATTACGCCATTTGTAAGGAGTTAACAGGTACTTGCCTGTTATGAACCTGCTCTGATAGAATAGACAAAGAATCAAGTGGGTTAATGTGAAGAGAAAATATTCCTTATATTCCTTTTCCTGACTTCCTCTCCCCTTTAGATAACAAAGAATGGTTATCTTTCTGTGCATCATATTTTTTTTTTTAACCAACTGCAAGATTTTTAATTTGCCACACTGTCTTTGACTACAACAGGATTTGGCCGCAAGAAGAACACTAATAACCGCAAAAATCATTTATAACATGAGAACTTCATTTTAAAACTTTGTTGTACTTCAGTAAATATTTTATCTACAATAATTTTCACGTTATGATAGCAAGTATGTAGAAAATTGTTAGTATTTTACTCTTACACTAAGTTCTGAGCACACACAATGCTTGATAAAGTTAAATCATTCTGTACTTGTTTTAAATTAGCAATACATATTCATCAGAAATCAAATGTTCATATTCACATTTCAATTAGCACACACATTTCTTAAAACTGCCACCTGCATCACAAGGTAAATTATTAAGAAAACTGCTTGTTTAAGCATTGCTAGTTCTTGTGGCTTTATTGCAATCTTCCTGATAGTCAATATTTTATTTTCACTCCTGAAGACAAGTAATTCTGGGGGAAACTGACTCTGCATTAAGTTTCTAGTCTTCAAGATTGTGGAGAATGACTTGAAAGTGTTGGCTCCTAAACGCTCCAAAAGAGAGTTAGGGGAAAAAAATATATATTTTTTTTCTTAGGTCTCCATATTTTGAGGTCCTGATTTATTTTTAAACTTTGCAGGAAGCATTGCRTTATCTTCTTGAAATTAACACCTACTAACAATTAGTTAAGGTAAAAAAATTAGATTTTTTTTTTTTTTGACAATGTTTACATCAGTAAGATTAACTCAGATGGGCCTACAAATTAGGCTGAGCTGCATCCAGCCATGTTGAGAAGGTATGGAAAAATTACCTCTGCACAGCTTAAGAGCAGGACAAGTCCCTTTTCCTCCAACCTGCTCCACAGCTTCCACAGTATAGCTGTACTCCTCTCCCCCCCACAATGGATGTCAAGGTCCAGTAGACCCAGATCCCTTTACCCACCACCCTAAGCCCACTATATTCAAAAACACATTGCTCCAGCAGAGCTGCTTTGACGTTCACACTATTTTACTGCCCAGAGATCTTGGCAACCAAGGAGATGAGAGATAAGCTTGCCCAAAGTGAATTGCTCATTAAATTACAAGTTACTGTGCCTCCTGCAGAATCCAGAGCTTAGTGTGATCTCAGTCCCATAACCCCAGACGTGGCCTTACAAAATACAGCAGGTGAGAACCGAGATGCTACTCATGGAAACAGACCTCAACAGGTCTCAACTGCTCTCAAGAGAGCAATGCTCTCTGTGTTAGCCTGGAGATCTGCCCTATAAGCCTTAGTCAGCTAGTCAGACACGCATATACTACAGTCAGACACAGAGAAAAAGAAAAGTTGATTAGCAATCGACTATTTCGGCATGGTGGAATAGACTCCAAGGGCATAAATAAAGGGAGTAAGGAAATAGAAACAAAAAATTCTGCTCATGATTTTCACCTACCTATAAGAAACCAGGCAAAACTGGTGACAGAAGACCAAATCCAGAATGAAAGCATCAATCCAGAAGCCAGTCCCAACAGAACTATACCCCTAATACAAAAAATAAGGAAAAAGAAATAATTCACAAAATAACTTCCAGACATACAAGCAAGGATGCTTGGTAATATTTTACAATCCTTTTGTTTTAGGTAGCTCTCATTTGAGCACAACGTATCTTTATCTCAGGCTGCACTGCTTCTCTCCCCTTGGTAGTGAAACCAAAAACATCCAGCTGAAAATATCAGCAGTTTATTATAGCATATAAGTGAACTGTGTTCAGCAGAAGCTCTACATGGAAACATTRGTATAAAAGGAAAAAAAAAAAMCTCAGGTAAAGTCAGAGGGAGGAATCTACCCTGAACAGAAATATTTTCTTCATTTCAAGAAGGGGACCCCACAGCAGCTGGCAAACTTGGAGAGGTCTGGGTGCGCTAACCCCACATTATCAGCTACCTCACCTGCAGCTACACCAAGTTGACTGTCATGGTAACTAATCTAGTTTCCATCTAGATTTTGGAACTTGGGTGAGCAATGCACAGCATTAGGACCAAATTCTCCCTAGCCAAAACTCCTACAAAAGCATGACACTTAATATTGCACACCATTTATTGTTTGTGTCTACATGCATTTCCAAAGTGATCTAATTTCCCATCACCTTCCCACTGAAGTCAACTGCTAGATTCATTTACTGCATATGCATTCACTTCAGTCATAAATCCTTGATCCTCAGTTTTAATTAAAAAAAATGTTTTGCAATGTGGCAATGCAGATTTTATTCTTGCTGAAATTAAAAAAAAATCATTCTGGATTTAAAGAATCTTAACATTTATTGAGATAGAAGCAATGCTCAGAGATATCTGATAATATGAATGAATGAGAATGATTTAGAGAATACTTTCAGGACCCTATTCACATGCTCTATATATGAAGTACCTTGTACTCACTTTATTCTACATGGGTTCTTATACTATTCCCGTCTGTTACATGAGCTCCTTCCAATATTGCATTAACTAATTTGACATAATTGCCCTCTCCCTCTGCAAAAAATAAGTGAAACTGAATGTCTTGATCTGGTTAAATTTTAATTTATGCCACCCAATGTGGCATTGGCTTTTGATTACTATTTTGTTCAAATAATAAAAACTCACACCGCACTTACCCATATGGATTAGGATCTGGGCCTGTATGTGGATGCCCACTCACTGTCCACCTAGAAACTAGTGAGACCTCCCCAAATATCCACACAGTGAGGAACATGAGGCTGCCAAAAGCAATTCCTGACAAAAGCCAGTTAGGTGGGGAAACAGTTCCCCTAACTGCATTATCAATCTTACTTGCTTCTTTTTTCTTCCTGTCTCCACCTAGAATACAGATAGGAATACAGCTGAGCAAAGCATCAAATCCTATTAGAAAGGGTTATTAAGAAAAAGACATAGCCAAGATCACAACATTTTCAGAATAAATTACCGGCTCAGACACAAAAGCTAACTTATCTGATCTTTCCTGATAAGAAGAAAAAAAATCTCTAATAACAGATTACACAGACTGTCAAAAAAACTACTCACCTAAMGTGCAAAAAAGACAACCTGCCCATATGATTATTTGTATTATTGGAATTTAAATCATTAAAATGCCTTTGAAAATCAGTAGAAAAGTTATTAACATTTAGAGGATTCCATTCTCTGAAACTCTAAACTCTGACAAGAGCAAAACCTGACACTTCAGAAGAAGCCAGAAATAAACTCCTTTTCCTCTCTTTTCTCTGCAGTTTAGATCCTCTCTTGTCTGAGGAGAAAGTACTGCCTTTAATTSTATAGATCATGCTGTTCTGTCAACTAAGAATAGTATTTTAGAAAACAGAAAGAACACTCATGATAATATTTACATTAGTAAAGTTTGGGGTTGTTAAAGATAACTAAACACAGGATAGATATTTTGTCTACAATTATAGTACTCTAAGGCAAAGAAATAGACCATACTTTTTATTATACAAACAACATAATTTTATATTCCTATTGACAAAAAAGCTATTATTGTTGGAAAGCGTTTCTTGAAACATTAAATATTACTGGAAAATAAAAGTACTGAAGACAATGTTTTAAATACAGGCATCCAAAATTAGATACCACAACTTATAAATAAAAATTATCAGATTTCCAGATATGTTTAGAGACATACCTCTGATGCCAGTGACACATTCTCAGCTTCCAGGCCAAAATGCACTATCCAGAGTTTAATACAACAGACTTCAAGTTTTGGGGGGTGATAGAAAAAGCACATGACAGTTTCTGTGCTTTTTTGTGACTCAGATTTCAGACAGTGTGGATACAATAAGAAGTCACAACAAAGCTTTTAACAGCTCCCAAGCACTCCTGAAAATAATTCCTCTATTAGACGTATCTGTTGGATGATACTGTGGTGTCTTGTTGTCAGTATTCATTTATGGAAGTGTGCATTTACCAATCACACTATAGCTGCAGTGCATTCCCTTCCTAATTTGCAGTGAAAGCTCTGGCTGATTTTATGTCATGCAACATGTAAGTCTACACACAATACATAATACAATTTATACCCATTTACACACACATAAGGTCTTCTCTTTCAATTAATTAATTCAGGTTATACTGAGAAAGCTAAGGATTTAACATGAGCTGCCTTAGTTATCCATCCTAACGTAGCTGTTTTCCTTGGCAACACTACCTCCACGGTTTTTAAATGGGATTACCAGCCCTTGATGTTATGTCACTGTGCAAAGACTCCAAGAATTCAAGCAAATTTTCAACAAGACATCTTGTCGCCTCCTCCAATTCTTCCTGTTTATTTTCCCACATCAGTTGTTCCTCACCTTTGTCCTATCTCCTCTCCCCTGACAAAGGATACACACTGGCAGAGAAATTGAAAGAGCAGACTGAGTTAAGAAAATAACAGAGATATCACAGATGTTTCATGCTGGGGAGAGGATAACCCATTCTGGTTTTACAAGTCTAGGTTATTCTTCTGCTTGTCTAACTSCTGCATTATCAGTACTGAAATTAGCTCGCAGTTCCAATACCAATTTATTACAGTTTGTATGAATTGTAGCATTGATTCTGCCATTTGTCAGGCAGATGAAAGTATGCCATCACTTGTAAGGTCTGCAGCTGGGCTCATGCACCAGGTATGTATAAAACAGACTGTACTTCAAACAAACAAAATACAACAACAGTGACACATACATAGGTATGCCTTAGGGCATTTCCATAACTAAGCTGAACCTTCTTTACTGCAATACACTTACCTGAATAAATTTGCTCCACTGCTGCTATAAAACCAAGCGTCAGTATGACAGTATTGGCAGCTTGTGAGCTCCAGACTGGGTTTAGCGATGTATACCAGATTCGAAGAACAAGTAGCATTATCTTGCCTAGAATGAAGCCCCATATCTTGATGAACCTGTAAGAATCAGTTTTCAAGAACTGATGCATTTGAGAGGAAAAAAAAAATCTTTCTTACTAGAAAAAAAAAGAACGTTTTTAATACAAAAAGAAGTCATTTACAATCCCATCAATGTAAAAAAGAATACCTTTGTAAACTGTTTCCTGACCACCAGGTTACTGTTTGAAYCAGCAATGAGGAAGAAACACCTGCAGCCAAGATGAATAGTCTAGTTGAAGCACTTGGTGCCTGATACGATGCTAAGCTTCCTACAAACAAACACACACGGTTTGCTTTAATGGGCAATAGAGATCAGATAATAGGATTTCCTGTGCATTAGTTCTATCTTTTCCGCAATATGAATGACTACACATTCATCTGAGAACACATGATACTACATATTGTTAAACAAACTGAAGACATGTATATAGAGTCATAGAATTGGTAAGGTTGGAAGGGACCTCTGGAGTCCCTCCCCAACCCTCAAATGAGTGGTCCATACAGGAACTGAACCCATGATCTTGGCATTATTAGCACCACACTCTAATCAGTTGAGCTAAATCTAACCCTCAAACGTAGGCATGGATCAAAAATGGGTACACGTCACTCGCATTATAGCAGTTATCATTTTCAGGAAAAAAAACATAGAGAGATTATCCAAGACTGCAATTATCACCATAGTTTAGATATTAATGGTAATTGATTCCATAATTACATATATGCATAAAATATCTAAGCATACTCATGCCTCTGAATAGTGAACTTAAATAACTTAAAAGCCATAAAACTTGAGGTTTATCCTTTCTAGGAAGAAACAGTCAGCATATATCGCACGAAGTTTAATAGGCAACTAGCCTTACTGGGTGAGAAGGCTTTCTCTAGCCCAGTATCTAGTATCTGAGAGTAGTCAATAGCAGCCTGTTTCTTGCTACCAAAGACTCCCCCAGCCCCTGGAAGAGACTGTGCATATGCAACTCTGTCACCTCCCAAGACACAGTGAACCCACCTTTACTAGCAGCTTAAATTCAGCCACCAAGTTTCCAGTTAAGTGACTACTGGTCACACATACTCTCATAACTCCACAGTTGGAGTGGCAACTTCTGATCCAGGACTGAAGCAGCAGGAGATGCAACATCTTTTGTTGTGAAACATTTGTTAAGCGAACATGAGTCAAACTTGAAGAGTCTTTAAGCAAGGAAGGATAGAAATAGAGCTGCTGACTCATGATCTCTGGCAATACATGCTAGGAATYCTCCAACTGTCTATTTGTTCATTCTGCCTACAGCAAAGATGGCGGAAAGAAATCAAYAGTCGTTTAGGTCACTAACTATAGCAAAGATGTACTTATGTGGGCTTTACCACAGGTTGTACAATGCACACTGATTTCAGTTGCTAAATTGTGCTGAAATGCCCAACCCTGTCTCATCAAATCTTTCAGCACTTGCGCTAGCCAGATTAAAGCTAGTGTGGGTTTGCCTACTTATATTGCAGACACACCTTCAGGTGAGGTAGCACACCCAAAATGTAAATATATCTATCCAAACATGCAAATATTCTCTGTGTGTTGTCTGGAGATATAGACACAAATGGACATGATTATAGAGGACTTGTTTTTTTAAAAACAACCCATAAACTTCAGCAGCATGTAAAGATATAGAAATTGAAACAAAAGCTTCAGAGAAAATAAAGCTTCTTGAAATGCAAAAGAAAAAAAAAGTGAAAGAAAATGATACATAAGGGATGAGTCTTTTCTATCCAAAATATGAATCCCCAACTCCCTAAGTATTCTGGTTTTAGTCAAGCATGAAGAATTCTCAGGTTTTTTATTGTGAAATTAAAGACTGAACATTTCCAGTAGAATAGGCTGAGGTATGTGTGGGTAGATAGTTCTCCCTGACATTGTTTAAAAAAAGCCCCAGAGGAAGGGCATGGCCTTTCTGAAAAGGGAGAAAGATCAAAAAGAAGAGAAAGCAAGAAGTATCCATGTATGAAGAAGAGAAAGTAGAAATGGTTGAAGAAAAGGAAGACAAGAAGCATGGTAAGATAAGACAAGAAGAATTTAAATGACAGGACAGAATGATGAGAAGTAATTGAAAAGATAAATACGGAAAGACCTACAGTCCAGCGCTGCCTGTGCAAGAACACCTGGACAGCCTGAAGTGGTCGAAGGACCAGCAATAGGGAGGCAAGTAAAGACTGACAGTTACCACTGGCTGATAAATTATTTGCTGGAGACAAAGAGGGTTAGGAAGATGCTCTTACATCATCTTCCCCAAACATTGAGGTTCACCACAGAGTAACAGTAAGGAGAACAGAATGAAGACCAGTAGGGCTGGCAGAGAATAAGGTGCAGACTGGACAAGGGGCGAACAATACTGGGAGTTTCCAGGAGACAGCACATGGAGTGTCCAGGAGACAGCACATGGGGACATCATTGCTGTGGGTGTCAGACATGCCCTAGGCAGGAACAAAGGCGATGTCATATCTGCATACAGCAAACCTCGAGTGAGCACTGGCTGAGGATGGCAACAACTTAAGTATCTCCAGTTTCTCCAGCACRCAGCTGGAGTCCTTCTATTATAACCTCCATTAATACACTCCAGATGCCTATGGGAGGCACTAGTTCTTTTTTGTTGTTTTTTGTTTGTTTGTTTGTTTTGTAGTTAATCTCTTCAGGAGCTTGTGATGCATGTAAGAAAACAGACATAGACAAACAAGTCTTATATGCCACTACAGGCCTGTCACTGTTTTTCATTTAGCAGAACAAGCATTACAGAGATCTAAGCAATTTCCCTATCTCTTCAGGCAAAGTGTACTAGTAAGCCCAGCACAATGATCTCAAGGACTATAAATAAATCTTAAATGATACTCCAAAAATCACAGCAACATAAAATTTGCCATGAAAGAATTCAGAGTGCAATCTGAAATGCTCAAACTCATTACTAGTCTCTAAATTAACAGAGATTGTAGAAACCAATGCCCYGGACCCTGCTGCAGAAAACTTGATGGAAAACTGCTCACTGAAAAATTTACTGAGAAAAGAAAAAAAAAGTATTAAGGTGGATATGACAAAAAGGGTAAAAAAAGGAAGAAAACATGCTTCAACTATGTATCATCTGAACAGATGATACTAGTAAGCTGTGTTCAGTTCTGGTATTTTTTCAAAGATAAAGAATAAAAATTCTAAAAAAAGTAATGAGACATGCAGAGACATGCAGAGAAATTAAGAAAGATGTCTTCTACTGATAAAAGAGGAAAATTATATAGAAACCAATTCTCCGATTATCAGGTTATATTGATAAATGAGGAGCCAGGAATCATTGCTTCAGAAAAAGGCAAGTCACTACTGGTCAGCAGCATTTTACCTCATGCAGGATAGAAACCCTTCGATCTTCTGAGTTCATTCAGGTGCTGCAAACTTATTAGCAGTAACTCGCTTCTGAGCTAGGCTGCAGCTACCAAACCATCAAACTTGCAGAAAATTAACGAGAGTTAAGACCTGCACCAGTTAGCTGAAGACCTAAGAGGCAAGCCCAGATGAAATGCTGCTGGAGGGTAGAGAGCATTTAAGCAGGCACTGGTGTAAGGAAAAGCAGTGAGCAAGTACTGGAGTCTTGATTTAGGGAGGAGCACATAGGATGAGTAGCAGGAAGTTTCATCTTGAGTTTAAGATCAATCTTTATTCCTGTGGAACTGACAGAATATGAGAGTTAGCTCATGTTCATGGTGAGCCTATAACCCCACCAATAGGCTACAGGCATACAAATACATTTAACAAAAAAAAAAAAAATGTATCCCAGTGCTTCAAAAAGCTATTAAAAGAAACTTTTACCCAAGGTAGATTATTTTTACAATAGCCCTAGATTGCTCTGTAATATTTGATCTCTAGCCATTTTGAGAGACAGAACTGCCATACAAAAAAAAATTTTGCTCTGCTGATTTCTATGTAATATTAAAAACTTTTTTTCCCATTGGTCATGATTTATACCAACTTAAAAGCTTCTAGAAATATAACTGAAGTGAGACCTGCCTTTAATTATGCAGTACTATTCTGGAAAACACCACCATGAATTCAGGGAATACTCCTCTGCTTGTATCTAAAAGTTTAAAACAGGCAGGATTTGTGAGGGAGGAAAGAACTTTTATCCCTGCATCTTATCAGAATCATTTGGTACTTAAGGCAATTTGGAATGTTTATTCTAATGCCCAGATACCAAGATGGAATTTATGGTACACTATAGTGAATGCTTACTTACCAACCATAGCCAGTCTCAGAAGAGCTAGGATATACTTGTTGTTAGCCAGCGTCCAAAAAGGACCAATTATCAAAAACACTGGAGACAGGAATGCAACAGCAAAAATTTCTAAACCAGTGAGCGCCAGTGTCTGAAGGGGGAAGTAATAGATCATCGGTGGCAGTGCATGGTAAAGAGACCAAGAAATATAACCTAAAAAAGTAAAGAAAAATCATGTATTTTCTGCAACATGGTTTCCTGGAGACTACCTAAAAAAAACCTTTATACTTCAAAATGTAGGATATTAAATATATCTGAAATTAATTCAGGTAATAATAGTAAATTTCTAGGAAGAAATATTCACTATTTCAAGTTAAATAAACATATTTTTCACAGGAACTAGAACAATGAGAAAAAAACAACTCTTCTCCCACTCAGAAAGTAGTCCTTACGTTGAAGGAGGCATGCTCAGTCATGGAAAGCAATAATGTTCAGCAGGGGCAACACTGACTAAATAAGTAATCCATCCACAACCTTGGGGCTCCTTGGAGGCACATCGGTGGCTAGGTGAATTGTTCCAGTAAGTTGGGACATTCCTGCTCCAAGGTCTTATCTTTTTTGGCCTGAAAGGGAGGTCTGCGTGGCTG
Organism: Rhea americana; assembly: GCF_003343005.1. Classification (NCBI taxonomy): domain Eukaryota; kingdom Metazoa; phylum Chordata; class Aves; order Rheiformes; family Rheidae; genus Rhea; species Rhea americana. The sequence goes on from NW_028186978.1 coordinate 2,343,831, forward strand.
TAAGCATGACGCCGCTCCACTCCCCCGTGCGCAAGTGCTGTGCTGTGGTTCCTGCACGTTCTGCAGGAGATGCAGCACGCAGCCCAGCCCAAGGCCCACTCTCCCAAGGGCAAGAGGCCTGGTGATCACCCTCCACCTTGCACCTTGTTCAACACAGCACAGCACTTTAAGGACCCATTCTACAAACACAAGCGCAAACATTTAACTGAAAGCAGGCAATAAATCCTAGACTCATCAAACAGTTAAAAGGCATTCCAGCATATAGAAATTAAAAAACAAATAATAATAAAAACAGTACGGTGCAGTAAAAACCAAGAATGCCAACCAGTGACCACTGCTTTATTCACTGCCAATGGAAGAGTTTGTTTGGAAGCTCCCGGAGGGCGCAGCACCTCYGCACGCGCGCTAAGCCAGCGCTGGCAGCTGGGGAGCGGCCGCTTGGCCGGGGCCCCCCAGGCGCTCGGAGGGGCACGGGGCGCGCACGGCCCCGCCGGGCCCCCGCGGCAGGGGCCGAGCCGGCACAGGCACAGCCGCAGCCCGGGCAAGACGGAGCAAGCCTCCCGCGGCGCGATATCGGCGCAGCCGGCTGTGCACGGCGCGTTCCTGACGGCGCTGCGGTCCGCGAGCAGCAAAGAGAGCCGGCGGCCGCCGGCCGTTAACCGCCGCCGGCCGTTAACCGCCGCCGCGCAACGGCCGCGCGCAGCCCCCGCCGCCGCCACCTACCCAGTAGGGTCTCGGAGAGCGCGGCCTTCCACAGGGGAAGCATGGCTCGCAGCGGGACGAGCCTCGCAGGAGCGTCGTCCCTCCGCCGCCGGGCCGAGCCGCGGGCGGCGGCGGCGCGAGGGG
>NW_028186978.1:2344766-2390996 GCF_003343005.1 Rhea americana
TTGGGCTCCCCGGCGCCGTCGCCGGCGGGTGGCGGCAGCCGCTGCCCTCTGAGGGGGAGCGCCGCGCGGCCGGGGAAMAGAGGAGGGTCTCACTCGCTGACTGCGAAACGGCAGCGCTGATTAATTGGCACTGCCTTCCTCGGGGTGCGCAGCACAGCGGGGCTCCTCGCACCTCTGTGCTCGCTCTAGAGCCGATTCAGGGCTTCTCGTAAGCAATACTCCCAGCAAGAGGTTTCTGGGTTGAGGCTCAGGCCACTTTGCTCGTTAATTTTGGGAGAAGCCCTTATTGTTCTCTAAAGTTTTATTAATCTTTATACAGTACCTTATGAAACTGTCAGCTATATTTTTTCATTATGTTAAACCACCCTCCCATTCTAAATTACCCTTACATTTCTTTGCMTTGCCTTTGAAGCTCCGCATCCGTAGAGGTAATTTAGAAACACCTGACACRTGATGAGCCATTACTAGCAATATACTGGTTAAATCTTATTTGTGGGCATAGTACTTTCCCCATAAAAACTGGGAACGGTTTGTCCCAGCAGTCACACAGTCAAGTACGACATAATCAGTCTGCAAAGACCATTCAGTCCGTGTTCTTACAAGCAGTATGCAGCTGATTATTACAAGTAAAGAACAGATTGTTTAAGATGAACTCTGTGGACTGTGATCTGCAAGTGCTAAAGCTCCCACTGGAGCTGTGTTCTGCTACAATTCTAAGAAAAAAATCATGAAACTTTTTTTTCAATAAGGATAAATGTATCACTGTTATAAACACAAGAAATGATCACAATTGAAACCTGTCAGATTAGCAATCACCATGCACGTCTATCACTTATGTTTCATACAATACATGCAGATAAATAGTGTAGTGCCTCAGAAGGCACAGTGCAGTGCTGATGTGYGATAACTTATCTTTTGGATATATGTGAGTGGAACAGAAAGAATAAGTAACAGTTATTAAATGGAGAGCACGATTTGATGAAGACTATACTAATACTGGAGTAAGCTAGTGTCAAATCATTGTAACTAAAACATAGACCTCACTAGATGTACGACCATAATCCATACAATTCTGCCACGCTTGTTTTGCCACGGTTCTTTGTCATCCCAGTTAGCCTTATTTTTCAATTCAAGCTTATCTAGGAAAAATTCACAATAATGTTAAAATGATCTGATCTGACATATTAGGATCTATTAATCTACCCCATGTGGTTCAATGGGCAGAAATTGAAGCACAGGAAGTTCCGCCTGAACGTGAGGGGRAATTTCCTCACTGGGAGAGTGACGGAGCACTGGACCAGGTTGTCCAGAGAGGTTGTGGAGTCTCCTTCTCTGGAGATCTTCAAGGCCCRCCTGGCTGCAACTCTGTCTAACATGCTCTAGGTGACCCTGCTGAGCAGGGAGGTTGGACTAGATGATCTCCAGAGGTCCCTTCCAACCTGATCTGGTCCCTTCCATTCTATGATCTATTAATCCACCCCATAATGAGGCTTGGCTAACTACAAAAACTCCATTGATTTTTTGTTGGTGCTTTGAAAACATACTGATATTTCAAACCTCCACAAAGGAATTTAAGTATTTTGATGGAAAAGCCATCCTTTCTAGGGGAAGAGGAGAAATGAGTCTCATAGATGTAATAACTTACTTTCTCCTTTCTTTTCTCCAAGTCCTAGGTCATTTACTGAATGCATCTTTCTTTTCTTCAGTTAAGGGAAGAGCTACCATGAAGAGGAAGAGCCACCAAGTACTACAGGTTTAGGATTATGCAAATGATGACACCATTTCATCTTGCTGTGCCATAACACATATGAAACGTGTAAGACCAGATCCTTGGCCTGAGTAAATGGGATGCACTATGATTCCCAGAACATGGCTGCTTTTGTAGCAGCATAGCAAGTGTCATGCTCACAGGACATACCTCACAGGACATACCCAGTTGAAAAATGTTTGGTGCAATTTTGCAATACCTTTTGTAATCATAGTATCTTGCTTCATGATTTAGAGGTGGAGTGCCTGTAAAACTTGACAGGACTGTAATCATTAAGCTRACAGGTGTTTGTGTGCCTTCCACTTGAACTGTTTGAAAATAATGCAATTCCTGACAAATTTAACAACTTCATTCTGTGTAGTCTGTCTGAGATTCTTAGTAACTACTAAGTTGGGCTTCAAACTTAGCACAAATTTACATTCCAGTATGGCTTGACGGCTTGTTACTGCTGTGGTAACAAGCACCTTGATTACACATATACATGTAGGAATGCCTTTCACTACAATTTTTTATTCTTGAAGTGCCAAATGCATAGCTGATAAAAAATAAAGGAATAGCACTTCATCTACACAGAAATGCAGTGATGTTCAACCACCAAAACCAAGATAGCTTGCTACATTAAGTTTGCAGTCACTGAAAGAGTAGAGGAAGTTGCTCTTACGTATTGCCCAGCAGAGATGTGCCTAGTTAGGCAGAATAAAGAAGCAGAAGAAAATGCCAGAGAAGTGGGGGGGAACAGCATAAAAATAAACACAAATGAATTCTAAAAGCATGACTGGAAAAGCTGGGGTGGCTGAGCTTACACTTGCTGGTTAGGCACCTGTCACAGTCACAATAGAAGCACAAAGACTCGCAGGTCGTTAGGTACCTGCTCTGTTTACACAACAGTGTTAAAGTTCCTAATCATTACCTTTACCACTATTATGCAAAACTGCATATACATAATCATACTCATAAACATTAAATAGATTTGGTTGTTGTTTTCTCAAGGTTACAGTATGTTGGCTACAAAATACTGTTATTTTGTTACAGCGAGGCTAACATGAGGCTGATTTCCACTTCTTGGCAATTAACCATAAAAGGTAGGACTAATAAATACTGAGACTCTCACTAAAGATCTTTTCCAGTAAAATGTACAGCGGAATATGAGATGCTAACACTGCCCCTGAGGAATTCCAGGAATGTACCCTGTGCAAGAACTCCTGATTCACTTTAATATAAATTAGAAATGTCAGGTACAACTAAGTCTGATTATTACAGGAGCTGAGCACCTACAACTCCATTGAAATGCAGGTCTTCACGGTAGAGAAGAAATTATGCATACAGCCTTGCAGCCTAAAAGAATAGCAAACTTGGTGGCAGTTCCACTGCCTTMTTCACACTGGAAAGTTAAAATCCTAAACTGTTGATTATCAGCCATTCATCTCAACTAAAAGATAGACCAAACCAGAGGTAAAATAGAAATAAACATATTTAAGAATCAGCTAATAAACCAGAACATAGAACAAATAAATTATTTCCAAGGTTTCTTGGAAATGAGGACAGAGTCTAAATATTGTACTCAGAAATGATTGACTGTTTCCTGCTATTGCATTTGATGTCTTTAAATTCATCCTTAACTCGAACTCTCATTAGTACGAAAACAATGCCATACAGTGTAATTCTGGTATGGTTTTCCATGCTTTAAGTATTTTCAGACTGACATGTTTTTTTACCACACTGTGCTTGCATTACTCCAGGTCTTGCTTCTCAAGATTTTCAAACCAATTAGCATTCTCTGTGTTTGTCTGTGAATGGATAAACAAACCGTATTTATCACACTCTGTACTAGCTTCTCTTCTTTCACGTGCTTTGTGTGTACATGGAGCGCTAAATAAGCACACTGAGAGGGTTCTGCCATTGCTGCGTTTGGTGAACTGCAAGACCTGACAACCCTGCAGCATTTCCTAAAAGGTTATTTGAATTCTTTGAACAAACAGATGCATATCCTGTACACCTTCCCTGAGTTTGTGAAGTCTCACATTGTTCACCTCCTTCTACTCTGATAATAGAAGATTCCACACCTGAGCTTTCAACCCCGTACCGGTTTTATTTTTGACAACTCTTGTTCTTTTCCTTGATGTATAAGGTGGGTTTTGTGCTGGAAGAGGAGAAAAGGGAAAGAATCTCTCTTTTGTTTTGATGTTTATTATTTTGAAGCACTAACATTTATTAGTTTCTGTGTATCAACTTCTCTCCCTTTTCATAGCTCTGAAGTACATTCAGCTAAATCTTGAGGCTAAAGACTGTTTGCAGAACATATTAAGTCAATTCTAATAACCTTCTTTCCCATCAAAGTTCATATTAAAAAGAAAACTAACCTGATTTCTAATAGGCACTTTTGTACAGGAGGGCACAAGAATCCAAGAAACCACTGTCCCCAGGAGCACATCACCCCGTGAGGAAACTGTCATTCCAGTACTCTCTTATTTTATGAGCAGTTTAAGCTTAACCAGCTAAGAAATGATTGGTTATTAAGGACTTACCTCACATGGGAATTGCTTGTGTATTGTTTTTCACAGTAAGACTTATGGTTGTGTGTTTTGTTTTTCTTTTCTCCTCATGTTTCTCTCCCTCCTTACAAATTGATCTGACCCTTCAATACTGATGTATTTAAAGAGCACATTAAACAAGAGCTCACAGCCAGTACTATTACATCATTTTTACCCATGATTTCAAGGATACATATTAGACTGCAGGAGATACAGAAACTCTTTTAAGAGACATTTTTAATTTGTTTTATTTTTACACAGCTGGTTTAAGACATCATTTTTGCCAAGCCCTGTGTGAAGAGGGCATTTTGCCACAGTAAAACCCAAAGGTCTCGCTTGGCTGGCAGGAGACAGACAATGCTCTGGGGGAYGGAGCTTCATGCACCCGAGACTTCTGGAGGCTGGAAACCTTTCTGGACTTACAAAAATGAACCGTGACCTACTTGTCATGGTTACTATGAAAGAAGGATGTTGAGGTCATGAAAGAGAGGAAAGTATAGTGCTGATCTCACTAGCTTTTTATTTCATGATAAACTCTGGAAGCACTTGTTGATGAAGGCTTTCTCATTTTTTACTTACTTCTTGTTAATACTGGCATTGAAATGTATTGATTTATATGTAAGTATCGTAGTATCCACAATCAAAATAGATAATTAACATATTTTATTCTAAAACAATTAAATTTTGTTCTTTAAAAAGAAAGAATTGATGCATTTATTTTTTATTACTTTTCCACCAAGTATTTTTCTTTCAATTCACTGGCACTTTTGTTAGGAAAAATGTTCTCTTGTAGATTTCCAAGCAGTTCTCCTGCCATTGGAAAAAACTAAAGGGATGCATCACACAGCACCATACATTGCTAGATGACTGTTAACTTCATATTATCAAATACCATTTTTAAAATAATGTTCTGAATTTAATTTGAGAAAAATAAGCACTCAGGAGGAATCTTATCAGCAAGCTGACTGCTTTTTTTCCTCCAGGAGCAGCTTGTAACATGATGGGAACTGCTACAGTTTAATAATAAGATATTAATATAATGAAGGAAGACGACCGTGAAGCCAGCTGTAGAGATTCACCTTCTCACCTCTGGTACAAGCAGCAGTCTGTGCTTACAGGGGAGACCAGCAGAGCCCCAGACCCTCTCCTTTTTCTATCCGGGAGGGCAGCACACCGCTGCGCCTCTGGGCGTCGAGGCGGCTCCGTGGCGGGATCAGCTAACGTACAGGTGCCGGACAAGTCACCCAAGTGCTACCCCAGAAGCAGCTGGAAAGAATTTTGGTCAAAGCTGTGCTAGTGCGTGTGTGTGTGTGTGTGATTTATGGGTTACACTTTTGCACGGGGTAAGCGCGAAAGTGCCTGCCGCCCGCTCCTTCCCCTCAGGAGCGGCAAGCGCTTCACTTGATCACCTTGCGGGCAGCACTCGCCCGCGCCCGCCCTGCCCGCGCCCGCGCCGAGCTGCGCCGAGACCACCCTCCACCGCCGCGCACGGCATTCCCGAGGGGGGCGGCTGCCACGCGGGCCCCAGAGCCCCCGCCGCGGCCGCCTCCCGCCCCCGAGGACGAGCGCGCTCCCGGAAGCGCCGGTTGCCTCCCCGGCCACGAGGTGGCGGTGACGGGCGGCGGCCRGCGCGGAGCCGAGGGCCGAGGCGGGCGCGGGGCGGCGCTGCGCGGGCCGAGGCGGAGGTGGCGGTTCGCCCTCGGGCCTCCAACCTCGCAGCGCTTCGCTCCTCTGCGAAGGAGGCCTGGGGCCTTCCGGCAAGCGCCCGCAGCCTGTTGGGGCTTGTTGCTCTGCGACTTAGGTAAGTGACCGTCAGCAAACACTTGAGCAGGTGCAGCAGAGGTACCGCTGAGGAAACACCAGGTGTTTGCGCACTTGATTTCCAGCGGCTGTTGGTGGGGAGCTTTTTAGCGAAGACTTGGTGCAGCTGGTCGGTGGCCTCTCCTTCAAAATAAGAGCCTGGTTTTACAGTAAAATGGCGATTCGGAAAGTACGTGTGATACATCGTCGTGAGTCTTCCCTTGTCTTCACGAGGGAGGCTGTGCCTCTAARGAGCCTCTGCAGTGCTAAGCTGCTTGTCATGGTGATTATTTTGTTAGTGGCAGCTGCCCTGGGCAAATGCCCTGTGTTTCTACTACAGACCACGGTCTATATATAGTCTGTAGTGTGTACTAGTTAATACATGCTCATTTTGCTTTCACCTTCCTCCTTGAGTAACCTTAGAAATTTGAGTGTACTCACCATTACTGTCTGGAAGGAGGATTCTTACTGAAAGTAAAGTATATAAAGATGGCAGATTCCTACAGCCCGAGACAAAAAAAAAATACCTATTTTCTTGTATGCTGCTTCTTTATCAACCGGTCAAAAGAACCAAAATTGTGAAATCTCTGACAAGTCGTTATCTGTTTTTTCAATAAATGAATAAATGATCCAGAAAAGTTCTTCTAGGATAGAAAAACTGATGGTTCAAATAGTTTATCCTTACAGACCACATTGATTTAAGCATGTTAAATGTGTATTTCAGTTAGATAAAAGAGTTACATAGTGGGAGAATTCCTCTCAGGCCCAAGCCACTTAAGGGTACATACAATTAACTGCTATACTAATAATTGCATAGTTAGGTCCAGAAAACAGGCAGTGATAATCATATAGTAGAAATATGCAAAAAGGTCATGTTTTTCTAGTCAGTCAATAGAAAAGTTTACTGGGATGATGATTGTCTTTCCAAAACACAATGCCCCAAAACAGTGGGACACTCTTTAACTTTTTCAGTTAGGAGGCAGTATGTGTGCTAAGTACTAATAACTCATTTTAATAATATTTTGATTACCTGAACCCAGTCCCTTTTCCTTCTTGTCAGTAGAGCTTTTATCCCAAGTGGGAAGGGTACCAGGAAGCTGCTGAAAAGGCTACCTGTTTGGAGCACTCTTCATTATGTTGAAATGGGAGTGTATCTGAATGACTGGAGAAATATATCCTGAAGGCAACACAGGAGATTAATGGCAAGCTGTAAGCTGTCATAACCTGATTCATACTCCTAAAAAAGTCTTTTGTACTGTTTATTTTCCGTAGTGACTCAGCTTTTTTATCCTTTTAAAAGAGGTGCAGCACTTAACTGCTGCAGCAGTTAGAAGCTGTACCAGTCAACAGTAGTTTCCAATGACACTTTTTATGTAACTCTCTGCACACGTAGGCTTCTTGAACAGGTAAGAATATGAGGATTTAGTGTCTTTAATTGACATAAACCTCTTTGAAGTTTTATGATTTTTTCCATCTTTTGCTCCTTTTTTTTACATTATGTGACAAGAAACCGACAGAAAATTGAATTGCTCTTAAGTGAGTCAGAGTGAGGTAGACAGTGAAGAGCTATTGGCTTTCCCAGCACTCTGTGGATTTTCAAACATAAATGCTTTCAGAGACACCATGCTCACAGACATTTTTTTGAAAATGTCTGAGAATGCAGTAAAGCTGAGCAACAAAAAATTACTGTGATGTTAGATTTGTATCAATACAATCCTTCAGTGAGTCTTTTTAGCATGGAGAGAGAAGGTCATGTTGCATCTGCTCCATCACTTAAAAAAGGCATTGCACTCTAAATGTCCAGTGTGTGTGAAATAGACATTACTTGAATGCTACCACTGTATAAGTGTCCCAGAAAAATAAGTTCTGTGCAGGAAACAGGTGATACAGTTAAATTCTGAATGCCAAAAAACATTCAGGTTATTAAATTGTTGGGTATGCTTTTATTTATCTCTGTCCTTCCAGCAATTTCTGCATTGTTTAGTGCCATCATTCTGAGAAGGTGCTCTCTGAGGAGCAGATGTGCTATGTATGTTGATAAATAAAGTGCCAGATCGTGTGACAAAATTCCATGTAAAATTCACAGTTTAAGTATCTGGATTACTCCAGAAATAAGTAAGATTCCTTCCTGTTATCCCAAGCAGCATGATTTTGAAATGGAAAATTACAGTTCTAAACTCTTTGGAGTCTGTTTCTCTTGGATTCTTTTAAAAACCCGTCAGTAACTGCGTTGTGTTTGTTAGAAATACAGATTTGGTTTATGATAGGCTTGCATTCAGGTCTAATGGAATCAAAGCTTCTGACCCTGGGAATGAAGGTAGAACCAGTGCAGCATATAGTGATTTTGAGCTACRTTTACAATTGTAAGGTTTTGGGTGACTTGCTTGTATTTATTCTCATTTCTCTGTGGCTGGGAGCTGTATCATATTCTAGCATATTATTTTATCCTTTATTTTCCTGTTTGAATTAGGCTCCATGCAACTCTATATTGCTAATGAGTGGTACACTGTACGCTAAACTATGTGTAATCAAGTCATTTGCATGGTATCTGCTGTAAAAGCCTTTCAGCATAAATGTTAATATTCCTAGGTTAATATTAAACTGCATATGAGAATTGGATACTTTTGCTTTTTACCTTTGTACCTAGCAGAAAGAAGGGCAGCCAAGCCTACATCACATCATTCCTGCTGACCAAGACTATTAACAAAAGACGACAAGAAAGACAGAGACAATGTCTTCTGAAATAATCCAAGAGAAAGATCAAACAGCCCCCAAAAAGCGAGCTGGATGGGTAAGTTGGGTTGCTTCTCTATTCTTTTTGATACTATTGCTAGGCATTAACTAGGATTTTGCATTTCTCATTCTTGTTGAAGAGAAAAACAGACACCTATTAGCTTAAGCACATAAATGAAGAAAAAGCTATCTGTTACTCCTGCTTGTTCACTACGCTCAGAGGGCTGGGAGCTTTCAATTCTCAAGCCCTTGAAAGTGGGCTGTAATTTATTGTAACTGGCAGTGATTCAGAAGGGATTTTACACTAGTTAAGAACTGGCTGAGACCTGGTTCAGTATAGTACAGCTCTAGTTTAGTATAGCCTGTCCCACTACTGGGTCAGGTATGTGTGTTCAGAAGTGGAGAAGGGAACCATAGCTGTACCATAACCTGCCCTGGTCCCTTACAGAAGTTGAGCATTCCTTCCTGCTGGAGAAATCAGCTACCTGCAGGGGACAGGTTTTGCCATTTTATACTGTGATCATGTAATTAACCAAAAGGAATTTTAATATGATGTGGCCTTGTGGATAACCACTTACTGTCAGCAGCAAAAGTGGGCTGATCTGTGAGGGAAGGCAGCCTGGGAGCCAAAGGGGACAGGGAGGCGAGCAGGGGCAGTGCTTGACAAGGACACAGTCCCACAGTGCCCAGAAAAGAGAAGAACAGGTCCAGTTGACCCTGTTAACCAGAGTCAACCAACACTTCAGTGGTCACCAGGCCAGAATGAGGCAGGTCTGAGGGTAAGCCAGGAAGTCGAGTTGACTCATCATGGTAAAAGGCAAGGTACAGTCTTACCTACAACACAGTTGAGGCAAAGGCTTGAGATTAAATGCAGTTTCCTGAGCCAAGAGGCAGAGGTCTGGGGCAAAGCTTCTCACAGCTCTTTCTCCCAGCTTTGTTTTCACAGAATATAATTCAAGGTTACACAACTGTGCTATATTGGAACTGACTTTGAACTTAAGCAGCTGAACCTCTTGCAGGCTGTCTGGAGGAAAAGAGGTGGCAAAGCCTGTTTGTGCACTTGGGACCCTGACACTCATTTTCTTATCTTTCTTCTAAGCTGTTCAGGTTTTGTTATATTTGCTGTATGGGCAAAATGCATGTTCTGGCTTGTGGCCTTGTTGTGAAACTAGTTTGGAGTCAGTTCTGTGGGGTTTACCAAAGGAGCAGTACTTGAAGAAGGATTGAGATATTAATTAGCTTAAAGTGAAATGTGTGACTGCAGCCAATAAATGCATTTCATTATTATAGCTACAAAATCATGCACCAGTCGAGCATAAAATGATGTAGAATTCTGTAGTAGATTAGTGTGCTCTTTTCCCAAAGCACTGCTTGTTCTACAAAGTCTAAATTTTTCTTTCAAGAACATTTAAGTTTGTAGATGGTTTTACAGGAAAGCACTGAAATTTCAACTAATTTTAACTCTACGACAATGGCTGCTACAGAGAACCTGAGCAAGATTTTTGAAATAAGAACTATTCCACATGTTTTAGATGTCCACTGATGATATTATACATGCCAAAACTGATAACTGAATCACCTCTTAAAGGAAAATAATTACTGATAACCACATCTCCATACCATGGATAGTAGAATGTGTGAGAATACTGACACTTTTTTTTCTTCCACTCAAAACAAAAGAAAATATGGCTACCATAAATGTARAATAAACTTGCTGGCAGGCTAATTAATACAAAGGTGAAGCCAGTCTGAGTTCAGTGAATGCCATGAATATATTTAAACTGCACAGAGAAAAAGTTAGACCAGAGGAATCTAACAGAGCTTATGTTGATCCTGTTTTGAATACTTAAAAAATCTACTTTTACTGCATTTTAATTCGCTTCCATACTGGGCAGAACTTCATTTGTAGAAGCTCCTACACTATCTTTGTTCCTTGTTATTTCAGTTCCAGAAATCTGATATAACTCATGAGAATAAAATGGTTAAAAGGAATAAGCTTAGGTATAGCTTTAAAATCTATGTAATTCTTTTTATTTCTTACTGAGTTGTCAAGTATTTCATCACTCTTCTAACAACCAAACAATGAGTTCTGATTGTTTGGGTGGTTTTTGCATTGCATTTTATTTGTGTTTTCAATTATTTAATTATCATCTTGAATTGATACAATTTTTTCTTCTTATGAGGTGAAATTCAATAAACTAACCCAGGCTTATCCTTTCAGCCAATGTTTTATTGTCCCATCTCACAAACTCATGATACTGCAGAAATTGCAAGGATCCGTGAAGAATGCAAAAAGGAGAGTTTCTGGTACAGAGGTGAGTAACCCAAACTTATCTCAGTGAGAATGATTATTTGATGTATTTATGCAAATTTGGCTGCAAAATTCCTTGTCATTTATTATAATACATGAGCGTTTTTTTGTTAATTCTGTCACCTAGGTTTAAATTGAACAATGTGCTAGTATAAAATCAATTTAATTATTTCTGTAATCATTGTAAGTAGAGGTGTCCGAATTAAGCTCTTATTAGTTTACTATGAGCTTATATTGATAAATTTAGAGTTGGCATTCTATTCATGAAGTCAGTTATTAAACCAACTGTAGGAATGTTTTACTTTGTTATATACTTATTCTTGCCTTTCAATGTATTCAAGAAGTGAGCAGGTCAGTGTTTAGATTCGAGAATAAAAACAATAACAATAGCTATAACTGAGAAATATCAAGCTAGCAGAGTGGAAAGCCTGATGGCTGAATTCACAAAAGTAATTTTGGTGCTATAGTCAGTATTTAGCCACTACTGATTTTTTAAAGAAAAGAAAAACCCTAACTGCTACTGGAGAAGTTTATAATTGTCCAAATCTTGTTAATGCTAAACTGATATTCACTATATTCACAAAATAGATGTTCCCTTGCCTATTTTATATGCATGATCTAATCCAGTTAGACCCAGTCCAGTTGTGTGTAGGGCACAATTAATGCTGCATAAAAACCCAAGGGAGCCCTTTCTCTTTTTTTCTTCTTATTGCCTCTTGGTTAAAAAGATGAGAGATACAAGAATCCTTGCTTTGGGTCACTCCAAGCACAAAAATAGTTGTACTGCATCATCTACTTGCTGAGAGCAGTAGCCAACCATCAGATTATAAAGTGTTTATTGATTTTCTCAGTCCCTCTTATTTAGATTGTTTCACACTTACATTCATTGGAGCTGGGACTGATGAGTGTGACCTAATCACTAGATTTTGCAGTCATCCTACTGTTTCAGCTCTCCATCTCAGTATTGTCATAGAGTCATGGAACTGCTGAGGAATATTTAAGTGGAATATTCTGTATTTCAGTTTGTGTCCAATGCTTTCTATCCTTTCACTGGATACCACTGAAAAAAATCTATCTCCATCTTCTTTATTGCCCCTCATCCGTTTTTTATACACATTATTAAGATCCGCCCCCCCCATGCCTTTTCTTCTCTAGGCCAATCAGTCCCAGTTCTTTCAGCCTCTCTTTGTATGACACACTCCAGTCCTTTAATTATCTTTGTGGCCTTTCACTGGAATTGCTGCAGTACGTCCATGACTCAGTGTTTTAGTGCCTGATTTTTCAGTCCATTGCATCAGTTTTTATACAAAATACACATTTTCTGGAGGGAAAAGATCTGAAAATGGTTTCAGCATTTAACTGGAGCTGCTGCCGTTACTAGTTTTGCAGTATTGAAGGAAGATATTAAAATTCTGGAAGTTATTACTTATATAATGCATTAGCTCCAGATGCCACAACATGCCTTATAGCAGGCACAGTGTAAACATATCCCTGCTTTAAAGAGATTGTATTCTGAATGAGCAGGTTTAATAGGTAGCTAAGACAGATACTCAATGTTGGTTTTATTGAGATGGAGAATGATGTGTTTATTGAATAGGTAACAAATTTTGTCTAATAGTAGAGATGTTAATTCTTTTTATTTTTACAGCTCTTCCTTTGTCTCTTGGAAGCATGCTTGTCACCCAGGGGCTAATCTCAAAAGGTAAGTATAAAAAGTACATGTACAAGCACAATTACTCTTGGGCCTAAGTTATGAAACTGAGACTCTGGAATTACTACAGAATTGCAGATTTTCCTAAAGCTTACTGCTTTTCAAAATCAGTATTCTCACTCATCACCATCATTGTTAAAATGATCTGATCATTAGCTATGTGTTGTCATCTTCATCCTTTTGAAAAAATGTGAATTAAAAAACGAATTAATGAATTCAAAGACTGATGGTCAGATTCTGTCACTGTGACCATGTGTACTCGAGTAGATTCTTCACTGGGGCTGTCTGTGCAGCAGAGCATCATACAATCTGAGCAGAGGCATCGGAATCTGGTACTGTAGCTGTAAATGCTGTTTGCTTTGGAAAATGCTGGCAACCTTTTTACAGTGACCACATACCAATATGAATACAGCTTTGGAGCAGAGGAACAGGGAATACTGCCAAAATGAGAAGACAGAGAGCTTTTTATAGGGATGGCTTGTGCTCTGCAGGGTAAGACAAAAGAGAATTGTATTCTGTTTATGTAATGAGTGAGCCTGGTTCTACTTGGTTCACCTCAAGTTTCCCTTCTGGGGATCTTGACTGATAATAGGGTTGAAGATAGTGTCTCAGGTAAAGAGTGAAGGAGATTTATCCTGAAGATTACTAAGATGGGTGTATCTCACAGAAGTAAATAAGCCAGAGTCGTTTAGCCTATCCCCTGGAGAGGGCAGGTGGGAGAGTAGAAAAATCATGGGGCCTGGAGCAAGAAGGAGAAAAGAATCCAGGCTCTGAAAGGAATGAGTGGCAGGAGACAGCAAATGAAGGAGGCGGGAACGGCCCGGCCTTTTCTCACTTTGGTGTGGTTGCAAGCCCCTTACTTTGTCACAGGCATTATTACTGTTTCCTATCTGACCATATTTCCTTTTTAACCAAGATGAGTGGGAGGGCTTGAACAAGAAACCTAAAAGCTGTACTGCTATYGTACTACTACTATTTGTACTACTACTTCTACTACCCTACAAGGGGCTGATGTGGGTTCCCTGTTGTATCCTTGGTCTAAGAGCTTGTAGGCAAACTGGGAAGGTGAGAGAAGGAACAAGGTTGGAAAGTGTTTGAGGGAAGGCAAGGGATTACACGTGTTTTTGAAAAGCCGTGAATAGTGCTGGGAAGAGCTCTGGGGTTTTCTCAGGCGCTATTACACTACCATTTGGCACTGGGTATTCCTCTCAGTTTCTCTGCGTTGTACTTGGACATTTCTGATCATCTGTGAAATAGCAAATGCCCATTTTCAACAATCATTATTGTGTCTTAACAACTGCAAAAGGGTGTTGTTTAGAAACAAATGCCAATTTTTTCCACCCCTTCCTYGCCAAGACCTAATTTAAAATACACGTTATGCATAGCTGCCTGTGAGCACAGGCCCTGGCACTTAGCATAGGCTAAATGCTCCTCTATCTGAATGCTCCTCTGTGAYGACTGCAGTATGCTGGCTCTAGAAGGAGTGGAGTCTCTGAGCCTCGCTGACACTGTGTGAATGCATGTAACAGTGAACTTCACTCCACTTGGCCTCTGCTGTGGCAGTCTTGCTGTGTGGAGCTCTCCTCCACAGCACAGTGCTCCTGTGCCAGACAAATACTCCCAGAGGCATGGTGGTTCCAGCTCCTAGAGGTCTTGACTTGGGGGATGTGGATTTTGGAGGGAAAAGCTAAAGAGAATCTTTCATTTTTCTTATTTTTTCGGAGAACTGTATTCTCCTCTTAAAGGCCAAAATATCAGTATGAGTACAATCAGTCTGATTTCTCCTTTCCAGAGAAGGAGGCTAGATATCTGTGATAAAGGTTAACACTAGTCTGGTCTGAGGCCACAGAAAGTTGCTTAAGAACAATCTGGGCTTGCTTCTCTTGGCAGAAGGAGCAGGACCCTGAATAAGAGATTCCAGTTCCCTATTACATTTCCTAGGTTTGTCTGTGGTGAGACATGACCCATCACCTCCTCCTCCAGTGCTACAAATGTCACCACTAGGAGCTATGCTGCTTTTGGGTTGATTTGCACTCTAAACTACCACCTGAACTGAATCCTATGCAGTACAGAGCTTTTTCCTCATGTGACTTAGGCCTGCACTAAGAACTATGGGATGTGTCCAGATGTTCCTAAATCTAGGTTAGTCATCTTTGAAATTTTTTTGTATCATCTTCACCTTCAGAAATGCAAAAGCTTCTAGGAAAAATGCCACCTATGGTTTTGAGTGCTGGTGGGTTTTTCAAGTGAATAAGCATTCTGACTATTTCATTTTATTGTAGGCATTTTCTCAGCAAGCCCAAGGTTTGGATCGTTACCTAAGATAACAAGTAAGTTGGACCTAATTCTAAAACGAAAGGAAAGGTTATCTACTGGCAATCTGCAAAGCTCGAGTAACTGCTCTTTCTTGTGAACTGCAGATGTATCTGTCTGGATAACTTTCAAATTCTTCCTTTTTTGGAATTTATGAGATGTTACCACAGTGATTTAGGAAAGCAGAGTTCTTCTGTGTTTAAAAACAAATGTGTTCAGTTTTTTTTAATGTAAACTTTTTTCGGTAGCAGTTTATATTTATTTGATCTATCCTCTCAAATTGGCAAAAACTCAAATCTTATCTTTGTTTCATAAACAACATCAACCTCATTGATCTACCATGCTTAGCAGATGACAGCTAATGGATCAAGGAACCATCATGGTATAAAGTAAAAAAAAAGTATGTTCTTTTCATATATTCTTTTTTTTCATATTAGCTGGCCATTTTATGCTGAAGTTGCTGAAGAAAATAAAAACAAAACACAAACTGTATCGTATAATCATGCCGCTTTTAAGTGTCAAGAAACAAAGTCTGTGTCCCTCTGAGAATGGTTTTGTTCAACTGGAAATTGAGGCTGCTAAAGTAGTATTCTTATTTTGATTCTGTAATGAGTGAAAGCCCCGGTGCGATAGTATGGAAGGCTGAAGTTCTATCTTCTTAAAATCCTGGGAAGATAGTGTTGGAATAGTGGTCATCAGAAATACCACAGTGTACATAAAAGGGGCAAGTGAAATTAATGCCGACATTGTGATTGAATTTCACCTTAGGCTATCTTTGTAATCCGCTCCTCTGAATCAGGAATCTTGTAGTTCCAGTTGAATATGATATCCTTTTCCTGTCTATGTTGTTTTGGACTGGTTGCTGTGTTTTGTRATAAATAGCTGGATTTCAATATTAAGTGAAATAATTCATACGATACAGTATAACTTTATATGTTTGTGAAGCGTTTAGAGAAGATGTTACATGCAATTGATTGTATGATTAAAAAGGAGCCAATTAAGACTCCTCATTTAAGCTTGTGTATTAACAATATTTTGTGATCTGTCTTTACAGTTGCTGGCATCTTAGGTTTTGCCATTGGAAAGATGTCATACATAGGAGAATGCCAAAAAAAGTTTGAGAAAATTGGTATTGCACCATTTGGTCCACCTCAGAAAAGGTTTGTCCTTATTTAAATCACTAATGCTAAATCAAAATARTTTTAAAAGTAGAGTACTGATGTGATTCAGTAAAACTAAGTATTTAAATTCTGTTTTCAGGTCATGAGGTACTACTCTTCTATCCTTAAGTTATATATGACAGTATTAGAAGCTAGTACATATTCTTCAGAAAGAGTAAATTAAATTCAATGTAATACATGTTACTAGGAAATCCATAACTTAGATAAAATTATTTTACTTTTTAACTGTGGTGGAACTAGCGTTAACTGGTTCTCTTTTCATCTAGTATTGTGCCTCTAAAGTGTCTCCTGATTTTTATTGCTTAACCCTTTGAGTTTTCCTTTGTACCATACATCAGGTCAAATATACTGCTTTTTTTTTTAATACTATCCTTATATTTCAACAATAATTTCAACCTCATCCTTTATGGCTCTGTCCAGTCTTATACTGTTATACTAAATCATGAAGAACACAAAAAAAGGTATTTTTTTCCTCACAACTCTAATTATATCATGGATCTTCCCAGTTGCTTCCTGTTACCTGCGACCTCTAGGTTCTAGTTACTGTGTTCTAAATTTTGTGTAATGTATTCTTTCCAGCCAAATCACACTTTCACTTCCTTCTGACCTCCTTTTTCAGCTGCCACTGCTGCTTTTCATTCCCAGCATGGCTGCTCATATGCACCTTTTGTATGCAAAATGCGCTTCCAAAAGCCCTACCTACAACATCATTCCCCGCTCTGTATTTGCGTCTTTCCCTCGCACCTACCTAAGCTTTTATTCCTATGAAAACCTAACTGATAATGAGAAGCTTCCCTGTTTATGTATCAAAGCAATTTTTATATACTGTTTCTACTTCCACTCTTTTCCAGACAATGAAACTATTACTTTCCTCACATTGTATTATACACAGGTGGCTATATGTCACTCTTAAGTATTATACCCCTTGCTCCTAACATCTGGTTCACTGTTATTGATTATGGCAGGGACTGTCTTGTCCTGCTTAGAAAGTCCTAGTATGATGATTGCTGGAAATAACTTACACTTAAGAATAATAAATAATGAGTTTTATTGGTTTAGACATTGATATCATCATTTACAGTTTATATCCCATAAAACAAGTTACAACAATTAGAGAATGTAAGCTATAGACTACTTTTAAGGAACATTTGCCAGTATACCATTTGGTTAATTGAAAGAAATCTAGCAAAATTCTGGAATATTTTATTTGCCTTCCATATTGTAGGCATTGTCATCATACTTGCAAAGAATGCAGAGCGAAACTGGAATCAAATGAGAAAGAAGGTCCAGTGCCTTCAGCATCTTAGACTCAGGTAGGCATACTTGAAACAAAAGAAATTCATATTTATTTTTCATGCTCAGTGGTGTTCTTTCTTGAAATCCTTGAACAATATAGTGAAAATCATAGCTGTAGTTTAATCAAAATCTGATGATGATTTAAATAAATCTTCTCTATCTGTGGTTTGCTAGATTTATTTATTCATTTTTACCTTATACACCTTTCATGTTAATTTTAAATTCCTCATTTCTGAGGAACTTCTAATTTAGCTGCAGCAGTCTCATTAAGAGCACTGTTAATTCACCTAATTGGAATGAATTTGGATTATTTGCCTACTTGTATGAAAACAAATATAACTCCTTTTAATTTCCAATTTTGTTTCCTAAGAATCAAATAAGTACAGATGATGTTGATATTTTAAAATACATTGAAATGTGGAGATTCTAAAAGCAGAGACAGTTGACAGTGGGTTAGCTTGTTTATTGTTTTTTTGCAGTACTATTCTTTGGCCACAGCCTTAGTGAAGGCAATATGAAAGGGATGCTATCCAGGGAGCACTTGGGGGTGAAAAATGGAAGAACAATCACCTCTGAAGTGTGCAGAGACATCCCATGTGATCTTTTCACCTTGAAAAGGGAAAGTTCCCACTGAGAAAAAGGAGGGTTTATTGGATGGAAGCAAGGTGGATTTTTAAAATCACTTTCACTCTTTGCCAATGAAAAACAAGCCAGCAGCTGGGCTTTTTAAAAGCATTTTCACACATTCTGCTTGTAAGCTGGCCTACATTCTCCCTGGAAGGAGAACATGTGAAAGTGTTTGCAAATAGCTTGGCTGTCTGGAACGGGGTGGGGAGTAGAGGGCCAGTCTGAAATTCTGCCATGTGAGTTTATTATGGCTTTGACTGTGGCTCAAAACAGGAGTTGGATGCAGAAATGGTTGAACTGAGCCTCTCTGGCCTACATTATGTAGGAAGTTAGACAAAGATGCTGAAAATGCTTCCTTTTTCACTCTGAACTATATCACTTTGGACAATCTATAAGGAAGAGTACACATCAGAACCTGTTAATTTACTCAGAAGCAGAGTTTTTGATGTTTTTTTCAGTATGCAACAGTGTTCTACAACACTATGGATTGTCATGAAGGGAGCCATTAGAACAAATTCGTGGTTTTAATCAACTTTGCCATTGCTTGGGAGTTTTATATCAAGGCCTGCAAAAGCTGGCAGAAAATGCATTTTAGCTTAGGCTTACCTGATAGGGCTGCTGGCAAAATGGGCAGTGCTTCTCTTGTCCTAGCTATAGAGATCATATGGCATTGTGGTCAACCAGAATAGCTCACTGCTCTAGCTGGAAATTAAACCCATAATGAAAGGAGGGAAAAAATCAAAGCCCAAACATTTCTTAGAGATAGCTTCCTAGTGCCAGCCCAAGGGAGGGAGCAAGCCAGAACTGCGCCTTTCCGCAGTGTTCCACAGACATAAATTAACTGTGAGTAACACCCTAAATCCATTAGTGGTCTTGAGCTGAACTGAGCCCTTGCACTAACTAACTAACGGCGCTAGTTAAGTGCCTTTGAAGATTTTCCCTCAAATAAATGTTTGCTTACATAGGCCAGTGTTTTCATTCATTTCAAATTAAGACCCCAAAGCATGTGTAACTGAGGATACAACAACTCACTAGTTGTTGCCTGAGTAGTGGAATCAAGTGTTGATGTCCATGATGTTTGTCCCCAGTGTTTGTCAGAGCTGAAGCTTGTTGAACTTTAAATCCAAACACAGGAGACATTTCCTTTTTCAGCCTTTTCCTGTGAGCTGAGAATATTTAGCTGGCACTAATTAGCTTTAAAATTCCAATTGTTTCAAATATAAAACAGTCTTGCAGCCACAAGAAAGGAAGAATGCAGGATGCCACATGCCCCTCTAATGGTTTTTCTCCTGCAGCAGATCCTGGAATTTCTGCTCTGGGACCTGCTCCAGCTCAGATGATCATCGAAGACCTTAATTGCCATGCTTCTATCAGCCACTTAAGTCTTGCTGTCTGCTTTTTTTAGAGATCTGCAGAGCCCGTTCAGAAACATAGTCTGAAAACAAATGCAAGTGGATGGATTTTTTTCAAGAAAAAGCCATTATGTTTGGGCCAGTGTGGTATTTTAAATTTAGTTGGACAAGTTTTTGAAATTTATGAAAATAAATATTCTAAGCATGGGTTGTTTTTTTGTATTGCTAAACAATGAAAATAATAACCTCATAGCCTCTTTAATGCTTTAATAAAAATTCTTCATGCTACATTCATTGCTCATGTAGCATGCTGTGCTATAAAAATACACAGCGACTCACTGAGTGTCCTTCACTGCTACCAAGTTAAACATGCATTCCCAAGCTCTGGCATTGCCTAGGAGCCTAGGAGGACAACCTGGTTAAAATCATACTCATGCTGTTGAGTCCAAGGATGTTTTTTTATCCTTGGAGATTTTGCAGGGTTCTCAGGAAACCACTAGGAAGCTGCACGTTTTATATGCAAAATAAGATGGCACTCAGCTTACTGATTTAAATAATGAGTCCTTTCATCCAATTTACAGATGTGGTGAAGATGATAAAAATCCTATGAACAAGCTTCTTCCTACAAGCCTTTATGTTATAGACAAGAAATCAAGTCTTCGGTTTGGTCTAAATCGGCTCGTTTGGAATAGTTGCATGATGTTTGTAGTAAATCCCAATTTCTTGTAATGCACTTTTGTTTTTTTCCTTTCTCCTCTTTCTTCTTAGCATGTCTTTTTCTCCTTTCAGTGCAATCGAGCTCTTAGTGCTGAGAAATTAATGTTGTCTATTGTACTTAGATGTCTGTGAAACTTTGTGTAGCAAGCAAAATGCCATAAGCTGAAACATTTGTCCCCTACATCAAAGGAAAGAATGGAAGGATGTTTAAATGATTTTGCATAGTTCAGCAGCTATCCAGTCCCTCAACTGATCACTTACCTGCAGTGTTTTATAGCAAGCCAGAGGTTCATAGGGTAGAGTCACACTGAAATTACTGCACCGGAACAGCTTTTAATAGGCCAGTTTTACGTAAAAATCCCCTTTGCCAAGGATATTAAAGTATGTATCACATTCATAAACAGTAAGAAAATACCATATTCTTGAACAGTTGATAGTCTGCACACAATCCAAAGCTAATAGATCTAGAGGAAAATTAGATGGCATGCTCACCATGTATCTCAAGAAATCAGGAGCAGACGCTTCCCCTAAACACTGTGATGGTGTTCACTTGGAAATCAAGTGTACCACTATTGAAAAGTTTGGACTTCGCTGTCAGTTGGTGAAAACTCTCCTCTGTTTTTATTGTCGTTGTTTGTTTTTAAACTGTGCCTATTGCTATAGCCCCCTCTTGGGTCGATTTCTTTGGGCGTCTTCACCAGGCACGAAGAGTAGGAGCTGTGCATGGTACGGAGCTGTGCCAGATACACAGGCTGTTAGACCCAGGGTGGTGGAGCTTACAGTAGGGACTATACAGAGAGTGAGCGTTACACCACCACAGAGCAGTAAACGTCCTTYGTGAGAGAAAAACATCATTATCACAGGCACACTGAAGCCAGCAAAACTTGTATGGTGACATGACTTAGCTACTRTCCCTTCATCTACCATCTGCTATCAAGGTAGCAGCCACAAGCTGAGCCAATACCAGTTGCACCCGGGTTACCTGGGACAGGCCGTTAACACACATACATGGAGCTATTGCTACATGTGACAGAGGACTGTCCTTTCTTCAGCACTGTCAGACTCCCCAAGGCTGTATCTTGAGGCCAGTGTTACCTCCTGGAGGTGACTGAATGGCTGAAGATTTCGTAGCTACTTATTCTTGTTTTAAATGTAACCTTGTTCAGGCTTCCTATTATTTTGCTGTAATAAATTTACTGCTATATAAAAATTTATGTCTCCTGTTTTATAAATYGGTATCTATGCTGCGCAAGAGGCAACACTCTGATTAGCTAATTGTATTGATCCGAGTTCATGAGTTATTCTGATGTTGTTATAAAAAATAGTTTTTTCTGAATGATAGGTATATTAGCACTATATTAGTGTACATTAAAGAAGAAGCACGAGTTATGAGCAAACTGTTCTTCAAAAGGTCTTTAAAAGTATCTTTCTGTACTTTGGAGAATTTATGACTGAATAATTTTTAAGTAAGTCCTTCAAATGTAAAGCTCCACATACTACTACTTGATTTGAGAATTAATAAGATTGCCYTTTTTTTGGCAAGGTTATTACTTAATATTGTTAAAATACAATTTTCCCTGCATTGTTTGACCAACTAAATCATTTCTGATGAGGTGCACAGCTGGGAAACAAGCCTTCATAGTGAGATGCTAATGATTTTGCAATATTTCTTAAAYATAACTCCAAAAATTTTAAATAATGTAAAATGTAAGCTGACTGTCCCAAAAGCACTAGTTATAAAAGCACAGGGAAGACTCACAATGCACTCTGTACCACGTTGTTTAATTTCATAAAATTGGAGCCAACTGACTTTTTTATTATGCTGTGACTTACAAGTATATTGGAATTTTCCTAGTGCTTGGAAGTGTATTCTAGAGGTGGAATCAGACAGATGCTGGGTTTTTTTAGGATTGGATGGTTTAGAAAACTTAGTTATACTTTTAAGTAAGTCCCTTAAGATTTGAAGAGGAGATATGTGAAAATACTATGYAGGTCCCAATAGAAGTCTTAGAGGAACACAAATGTTTGGAGTGTTAGTAGTTACACTGCRTGACTCAGAAAGTAATATTGAAATGCATATTGATTATTTTACATTATATTTTTAGGCAAAGGGGGGACAGGAAGAGCTGGAAATATTTTACTTACCTTATGTGTTCTCAAAGCCAGCCCTTAGGATTTTTCTACTCAGGAAGATAAACTGATGATAAGAAAAGAGTGCTCTGAGAACTGTAATTGTGCACAGTTTAGTGAGCTAACTTGTATTGACTCTTACTATGATAATGATGGGACAAGTTGCTGAGCTGGATGCATTCCATACAAGTCAGTTAAAGAGGCGGGGGGGGGTTAATTGAAGAGGAAGATCAATACTTTGAAATTAGGGATGATGTATTTCAAAAAAGGGAGAGGGAGGTCTGAGGTGAGCAGCTGTTTCAGTAATCTTTATTTCGGTCTGGAGTAAGGCGGCGGGGGGGTGCTCAGAAATTAATGAGACAGTTCCCTCATGGACAGTTTAGAAGCTARAAGGTTTGAGAGTGCTTCTGGGGACATGCTGGCAGCATATTCACAGATAGTTTGACAAAAGCTGAAATGACTAAATTTGTTGATGACATAAGATGATAAAAACTAGAAAAAAGCAATAGCAAAAGACTAGGTACTAAGCTTCATTATCATCTGTAGTACAGTACATGGGGAAAAACAATTCTAACTGTATCACAGTTTTAAATCTCCCTAACTACTAATACTCAGTATTATGTCTCAGTACAGAGATCTGGAAGTCATTTTGCATAGTTTTCTGAAAATGTCAGATTAGTGGTCTGTGACAGCCAAAAGGCAAGCAGAACATTACAAATCCTTAGGGAAGAAATGAGGGGAAAAGCAGATTTATACTACAGAGCAATTCTGTGACATGTCTATATTTTGAGTATTTCAGTGCTTCCAACCCATCTCAAAAAGTGTGCAACACAGATGAGATAGAAAAAGGGGGGAAAATGAAAGGTATGATCAGAGGTACAGGATGGTTTCTTCACAAGAGTTTAAACAACTCTCCAGGTCAGCTCAAATGAAGGATATGAAGTCCCTTAACATTATGTAAGAAGGGAACAATTAATTGCTCTTTTTCATTAAGATGACAACCAGTCAGCGCTCAGTGAAACCAGATTTAAAATAAACAGAAAAGAAGCACTTAATACAACACAGTTACATTGTGTGTATCATTGGCACAGGATATAGTGGAAAGAAAAAGGAGGCACCATCCACGCAGAGAATTAGTGGGTATGAAAAAACTATTGGTGGCTATTAAACAGCTAGATTTGCTTGATCAAGTGTCAGGTTTTGGCTCATAAAGCTCTAAAATTCTTATCACAGGAGGACAGAAGGACAGACTAGTGAAGGAGCTCTTTATTTTTCCCTATAAGCTCTTCCAAGTGCCCGCCAGTGTGGGAGACAGAACAACTGTTACACCAATTATGATGTTTTTACAGCTCTTCCAAGAATGAAATGAAGAGCCTTGCCAAATGAAATCAAACACAAATTTAGGTAACAGCTAAAAATGGAGCCTGAAAAATCTTCATTTGCAGAGAACAGAAGATTCAAGATTGCTGAGCAAACATCTTAAAAATCTTTTCAGATTACAATATATTACCTTTTACCTGCAGATGAAGGGATTAAGGTGGGAAGGGAGTTTTTCTCCTGTTGTCTTTGACATACAGATTTTCTGAGGGCACTGGTACTTCCCAAGCAGATACTATAACCTTGTATGAAAAAAAAATCCTTGCTCTTTTATGTGCTACTTCTCAAGTATGTGCACTTTGAGCACTCAGCAGCAATGCTATCCAGGTTAGGCACGTTGGCAAGCTCAGAGCAAGGAACAGTCTCAACTCTTCATCCCAGAGGCATATTTTAAACCTACCCATCATTCGCATCAGCTGTAGGCTGAGATATGCTGCAACTGAACTGCACAAGCCCAAACTTATTTCTGCTATATAGAGGCTTGTCGTGTGTATAGTATTTCAAAACGTAGTCCTGAAACCTTATCCAGCAGCAAATGCTTGTCATTTAATCACTTCCATTCTACTAACTAGCTCCATGAATCAAGTAGCTTGTAACGATCTTGGACGTTGCTGCTGGCCCGTCAGACACAAAGCGTGCCCTTGTCTGGGCAGGGGCTTCGCGAGCCGCCACCAAGCAGTTGGCAGCTCTGGCCGGCACGCAGCTGCTCGGCCCGGGCTGCTTTTTGCCCTTGTTTTACTACCGTCTACTCGGCTCCTCACAGTGAGAGCTTGCCKGGGCTTCAGGGGCTCCTTCTCGCCCTGCAGCCTGGTGAACGGCTCGTTTCTGCAGCGCAGCCTTCGCAGTCGGTTGGCTGTTGTACATGATCTAGCACACAGAGGTTAACAGAGGAAAAAGGAGTGCAAAAAGTGCTTCATAAAATCTAAGGGGACTCTCTTCAGCAGAGGTACATAGCCATACATTAATTCTGTTCCAGCAGATTTGCTTCTTACATAGCATGTTTTACTGAGGAGACTGTGTACATGTCTGGATAATCCATCRTTGAGGTTTAGGCATTTCAGCTACTGTAACCAAATTCACCCTTCCCTGTACCAGTTTTGCTATTATAAAATGTTAGTTATCCTAAAATAGTTAAGATTAGCAACTTTATTTCAAGTAAAGAATTAAACAAAATTTATTGAAGCATTAGATTTATATGGAACCCAATTTTAGCTTTATTGCAGCTTTTTTTTTATTGCACTAGAAGTGTGCATCTACCGTGGATTAAAAAGAATAGAGAAGAATGTATATTCCTCCATGTAAGGAATGAATTCAACCTTTCTATTTTTGGAAGCGATTCACATCAAGGTTTTGTATTCTGAAAATATGGAGTCCCATAGCATCATCCAGCAACCAGAAAAACAACAAAAAATTATATATTACATTTTTTTAGTTCTGAGTAATTGACTTCGAGTTTTGGCAAAGGTAATTTATCAAACTCCTCATTTCTCCACCTTAATATTTTTTGCCATTCTAGGTATGACTGAAAATTGTACTTGACTGAATATCCTATGTATTAGATGACTGTGCAATATTTCTTTTTTATCATGCATCCTGTTTTGTGTACTGCAGCATCAGATTACGAAAGTAACTCATGTAAGACTGCTTTTGAGTTTTAAAAAACTATGCTACTACTAAATAGAAGATATTATGACTAGGTACTGAAACTAGGCGTTTCTGTTCTGCAGTATTTCTTAAAATCTCAGGGAATTTAGAATTGTTCAACTGGAAAAAAAAAAGAGTACCTTAGTAAAATGAATAAACAAGTGGTTAAGTGTTAGAAGCACTGCTATACAAGTACCGGAGTCTAATATTCGATAGTATTAAAGAGAACAAATAGAAACAAATGCTTTAAATCATGGCTATTAGTGTCTGATGCTTTCATAATAATACTGTTTTCATGTAGTTGAAGTAAATAAATACAAATTATGTCTCCAAGTGATTGTTGTCTCCTGTCCAGCAGGTCTCTCGCTAGCTGTTAGAAGCAAGAATCAGTTTACTTTTAGGTGTATCTTATAATCTGAACAGTTATACATTTCTAATTTTGCTGTACCATTTTACATTGGTTAAATAAAAATACCCTTGTTTCATTTTGCTCATTATTTGGAAAGAATATTAACTTGATGGTCTGATAAAATTTGTGCCCCGGCCAAAGTCATTTACATATGAAACTTCATGGTGTTCCTGGGTTCAGGCTTCTAATGCAGCTTCTCAAAAATACCTCACAAGAAATTTGTCTGATGCCGGTGGTTTATGCCCCATTTTTACACTGGGCAAAAGTACAAATTTAGGGCCCATTTTTTCCCAAGCTGCATTGGCTTAGCTGAACTGCTACAAACCCGTATGAACAGACCTGAGGCAAGAGGCTGAAATAGYGCTGAGGTGCGATCTGTCCCATTCAATTGCCTTGAGACTAAGATCCAAGAATAATTTTTTGATTTCTATAAAYCATTCGATAGGCAACCAAAACGCAAAGAGGAAGGAGGTATTTATACCGCTAGTGTCTCAGTTAGCAGATTACTGAGATAACTTACTCAGGCTGCGATTCAGAGCGGCTGGGTTGCAAACAAAGCCGTGCTGTCACAGGCACGAAGCAGCACGACAGCCGAGGAGCCGAGCTGCGGGTCTGCGCCAGGGCCAGGGCTGAGCCAGGGCTCGCTCACGGCACCCAAATGGAAATTCCACCACGGGCAAAACAAACTACAGCTCTCAGCTTCCAACGGCGAGCGGGCAAGTCGGGATTCCTTTCTAAATCTCTAATAGGCATGAAATTTGTGCGTTCAGTCTGGAATAGTACATACTGTTCTCCAGGCTTCCACAGCTCTGCTAAAGCTTTCAGCAAGTGAATCGAAGTATTTTCATTTACACTTCTCTTTACTCGAGATGGGTTCCAAACAACTCTAACAGAAACCAACACCAGAAAAGGTCAGATTATGTTCCTTTAGGGGGCTATAATCATGGCCGTTAATGAGGGGGGAGGCAAGTTCATCTGGGACTGGGATTTTTCAGTAGAGCTTTACCAGCTGTKAAAGAGCTGCAGTGCATTGACACAAACCTCTCTGTGCTCATGCATGTTAGTAACAACCGACTTTAGGACAATGCTACTGGCACCTTTTAACTGGCCGTGCAACTGTGTATTTTTAAAGAGTTTTAAGAATTCATGAAAGCAGTCACTTTAAAGCTTTTTTCAGAAATAAAATAGCTAAGCAGTCACCCTCATTTGCTGGTGTTTGAATTAAGGTCTAAGCTAACTTTTTACACAATTAAAATTTATTTGGGAGGGGAATAAGAGTAATTAGCTTTATAATAAATATGAATAACTGAGTTAGTTCACATTTACTGATACATAAGTATGATGCCTGCCTAGAACAACTACTCTTTTAATGCTTTTTTTTGGAAATAAAAACAGTAAACCAAAGTGAAATTCTTACTCTAATCTCTGAAGAGTAGTGAGTGACCTGTATTTAAACAAAACAGCTGGCTTGGTTAGTGAATTTAGAAAAATATGTTGTGGGTCAGCTGGACATGTATTTAAACATAAAACAAAAGGGTCCATGCTTTCTCCACACATCCATCGTTCTTCCTTGTTCTTTATATACAGATGCACTGTTTTCGGTGACAATAACCCTCCCATCAGTTAGAAGCTGCTCAGATTCACTTTGAAGAACCCAAAGAGTAATAAGGGCAGTATAAATAGGGAAGCCGTGTAACGGGGTAGGTGCTACGCCATCACGAGGTGGAAGAAAACCCTCCGAAACAAGGTGATACCAATGGACGGACGTGTGCTTGAAAGGGAAATGAAGTCTGAACTGTCACTGCTGTCCAGAGAAGCAGAGCTTCAACCCATGCTTTGCCAAACACAGCAAACAGAGTGCTTTGACAAATTACTAATTTTCAATACACTATACTCTACACAATACAGCTATAATCCTAAGAACTCCTGCATTTAATGCTTATTAAGGATGTCACATGAAGCCAAAGAATTTGAACTGATGGATTGTAAACCTAACTTGAAAAAATGTATATCCTCTCTTAAGGAGACATAACAGAATAAAAACATTATATTCAACTTAGGAATCTTACGTAAACACTATATAAGTTACCTTAAGCACAGACAGCAAGACTTTAAAACAGCATTCATTATAAAAGCACCTTTTATTTCTTCCCTTGAGAAAGAAAAGAATTCTAACGGTTTATATAAAATACGGCATCTGCCCACATAAAAGGTTAATTTGAGGCAAGATGCTTTGAAGCAYGTCTTATTCTCAGGTCGTGGGCTTCTGATAATCATGTGAACTCTTGGCAGGAAAATCACCAGAATACAAAACGAGCATTCTCTAAACATTATAGTTTGCAGGGACCAGGTGTAACRTTCATGAAATAGGTATTATCTTTTCAATAAGTAAACGGCAAAGGGTGAAATCCCATCTGCAGCTGTTCGGTACCAGATTGTCCACTGCCCTCATCCCATGAGGCAGACGTGCACACAAATAGGCACTAGTACACAGAGACACACACGACCCGTACAAAAACGGTGCGGACTCAACGTGCAGTGCAGCAAAAGCCCAGGCATTTGGAAGCAGGGAATGGACAGAAGCAGGAACAAAAGGCCACCAGCCTGACCCGTGATTCTAGGATATTATTAAGTACTTGATGATACRTAAGTTTGCTGGCACAATAGTAATTTTCCCAATGAACGCAGAGGAAGAACAGAGTGAGTGTCGTGTTTCTGTGGAGCGTCCACACTGCAGAGGTATTTATCTTTACTCGTATAGTCAACTCCTGAAACGATCGTCCCTGTACRTAAACAAACAACTTGTAGGATAAGCATGCACTAAGATTCCTGAGTCACACAAGCGAAAGTTACTGCACTCTTATTCATATTCTTGTACCTGAGAAAATCCAGTATTATTCAAAATCCTCAAGAATGAGGAAAAAAAGACATTTTTACTGACAAGCTTATTGTTCAATAGCTTTGTCTTCTGCTGTAGCTAAAGTAGCTTTTCCCTTAATACCATAAGCTTATTTCTAGGTTTTCTCACTTGGACACTTTTCATTCATCCAAAATTTTCATTCATTGATTGAACAGAAAAAGCATTTCTTCTCTTTATAGATGGAGAAAAAAAACCATTGCAATCTACTCTAGTTTTGTCATCTAAATCTTCTATCTCCTGTTATTTGCATAGCTCACAACTAAGAAACTTCATGAACATTTTCATGATAAATTTAACCAGTTTTTGAATAGCATATGAAAAAATTCAGCAATATAATTCTGTCGAACTGCCTGTACTTAAACAGCTTTCCCCTTATAGCCCTAAGGAGTGTTTGCATTGAGATAAATTCTTGAYGCAACTTCAAGATTATCTGATTAGCGCACTGCTTTTCAGAAGATCAGCTCTTCCAAAAACAGTCTACCTTGATGATTATGAACAGTACTGGCTCTTGAAGCACTCTCATCTTTTCCCCCTTTTCTTCCCCCTCATTTCAGGTGATTGCTCTGCACCTACCCAAAATAATCTTCTCATTTGTGCTGCTCTGCCACTAGTCCACTAAATCAATATGATCTGCAAGAATTTTCTTCTTCGTAGATTATTTTTCATCTCTAATAAAGATGTCAGTAATGCTTTTATGCTATTAACTTCACCATTTTTCATTCACCTATAGCCAAAGAGCCAAAATAAATACAATGCTGTGAGATCAAACAACAGTTCAGAATTTCAGCTGGAAGACACCTTCACATTAATGGATGAATATATAGCATTATTTTGATCGAGACAGATTACGCAAACATAAAACACATCTTCAGTACAATGTTGTCAGTGTACCCCTTTACTGATAAGCGAATTTAATGCAATATTCCACTCAGCAGGATCTTTTCCAAAGAAACAGTCCCAAACCTATCTTTTTTGTTATATGTGCAAACTGAGAAATAAGGCTAATCCCACGATGATTAAGTCAAGATGCCATTGAAACTCTTGTCAAAGTTCGACAGGCTTAGCCTTTTGCACATAGGTGGAGGTATTTAAAATATGTGCTGTTTCATGAATTCAGTTATTTTCTTCTTAAATGACTGTCTTAAGAGATCAAGTGTGGGCAAGTGAGACTACTTGTCTAAAAACATAGCTGTCACTCTGAAACATTTCTACTTACGTGTTTTGCTAGATTCCTCAGCCCCTTTGCCCTGAATAATTCCATACCACTCCAAATTTTACTAACCAAGCACAAGAGCTCGTTGAGATTTCCAGCACATCACTTTCAGACAAAACAAAGTGAGAGGTTCGTTCTACAGGTAACTTTTAATGCAAGCCTTGAAAAATTGAGAAGATTCTGATATTTTTCCCTCCCCAGTACATCTCTGATTGCATTTATTTACATACATTTTATCTTTCTCTATACATTTATAACTTTAGTTATTGCTAGTTACTCTTCTCATTCTTCTTAAGCAACAGCACAAACAGTTTAAAATCATGACACTTCACATTAGCCTGGCTTCCCATTTATGCAAAATTACACAACATTAAGCCTAAATAAATCTTTCTTAATCTTCCGACAAGTCAAGATTTTCTTCTCATTTATTAAAACTATTACTGTGTTTGGCAGAACACACCAAAAGTGCATCAGGATTATCAAAGGTGAACCACAAGTTAGCTGACAGAAGGTAATTTTCTTCAGTTCTTCATTCAGTTCTTACTCATCCCAGGTATCTCCATATTTATTTACTTTAACTAGAGAAAAGAAGAACAGCAGTTGCATAGGAAATAATTTAAATGCAAAAATTTTTTTATACAGTGCTGAAAACTATGGTGAAATGCATTATCATTTAAAGCAGCAAGAGGGGAGAGTGTCAGTCACAGCACAATACACATCTAATTAAAGCTACTTTTGAATAAACGGGGAACGGAATGAGCTTGTTATTCATTATTCTTTATTGAATTAGTATTCAGTCAAGCGGCCTACTTGTACTAATTCCTGCCCTACAGAATTTGTAATTAACTTGAAATAAATGCAGCATGTGGATGAAACAAGGACAATTGGAGGAAACAGGCAAGGAATGTTACGATAAATATGTGGCTACATAATCTAGTTACATGCACAATTGGATGGATTCAGGATAGTAAAAGAACATATTCAAACACAAACAAAAATCAGTAATCCCTACTAGGAAACTTCTCAGCCATTATTATTTGGTAGCTTCCTTTAGTACAGGAGTGAGTCAGAGAGGAAAAAAACAGGGTATTGGTCTTATGGATTTATTCAGAAACAYGTCACATGTAACTGAACGATGACCAGAAAGTGAAAAGATGCTTACTTGAAAGTGAACTAGAAAGTAGACTATAAATGACTGTTATCCCTGACAGAGTAGAGAATGGACCTACATGACACAGTAGAAATGCTAGTCAGCCACCCCTTTATAAATCTAATTGTAGCTTAAATTAGTAATAAACCCAACTCTTTATTACCATCTAACTACAGCAGAACCAGGGGAATGGAACAGAGTGTACAGTTCTTGTTTCAGTGAGGTGTCAACAAACTCAACTTAATGCACTGAAGAATCTATTTTAAGCTGGTAGATGTTGCAGTGAGGCACAATGAGAAGCTTTCTCAAAGTATGACTTGACTTCATTCCTATCAACAGCAGCAGCTTAGCAGCTGTACTACCTGCAGTCATTCCCTGAAAAATGGTTATTTTTTGGAAAATCCAGTTCACTGAGCAGATGCACAAACTTGTACTGTCACAATGGAGGGAAGCAGGCACGAGCAACTAGCTATCAGGACTCCTTAAAACTGGCTTAAATGGTAAGATTGGGTTAGTTCTCCCTTACACTCCTGCAACAGAGGACAGAAACCATCATCTCTTATTTACTACTCATGTTCCTATGATAGAGAGATGAAGGGTGAACAGAGAGGTAAGGATTCATTATCTGTGCACAGGTATATAGAAGCTATCGTGTCCAATATGGAAAGGAAGCTAAATCACAACTTAGCAGGCAGCATCAGCAGAATCTCTTAACTGTAAATGTAAGGCATTTCTGATTTTTTTTATTCCATTATTCTTTCCTCCTAAAAGTAAAACCAACTTATTTTACAAAACTCAATGCACTACTCAATCTACTTTTATCTTCAAAATCTGACTAGAACCAAACAGCACACCTGAACACAGCAGAGAGAATGCAACATTTGATTAACATTTACTATAAAAGACTTCAAATATCTAAAAATAAAATAATGAATGCATGCTYATAGCAACAAGATCTGCCACGGAATGTGGCAAGGATTGCAGAATGACGCTTTAGAGTAAGACTTCTGTGTTTAGTTTTCAAGTTGCATTTCTAGGCTTTCTATTTGTGAAGAAATATCTTCAAAAAGAAAAAAACTGTGCAAATCAATGAAGTGTCAGCTGACTGAATCTAGAAACAGCCTGAAACTACAGCTTCAACAATTTCGGAATGTCTCATTTATTATACTGACTTGATAGAAGCCTTCTATTCTTGAAATAACAGATTTAGATCTTTACCCAATAGCTGTTTATAATTTTTATTTCAAGAACATGTAGATATGTCCAAAGACAGATGATCCAGAAGAACTATTTCACAGGGATGGAATAGATTCATATTTGTATGAAACACTGTTCCAAAGTTCACTATTGCTACTTCGGACCTTTTTACTTTTTATATAATTGTTCATATTAACATGTCTAACAGAAAACCTCATCTATTCTTGTTGTACTATGAGAAGATTGGGCACTAAATAAAGACTCCAGTGATTCAACTGACTAGTCCAGTAGTGTGTCAGACAGCAAAACAATACTTTTAATAGTAAGTTTTTCACAGCTATCACACTAAATAAAATAGTTCTAGGGAAACACACTAAATAAAATAGTTCTAGAAAAAATAATTATGAATTGCTATTAGGACTTCCTTTTAAGCACCTTTTTGAAAAAAATGACTGAATGGCACCTTATTCTTCAGAACACTGTATCCTTATTTTGCTGTACAAAGTTTTATTTTTCCACTGCGAAAACAAATCTCAATATTGCTGCCAATACGGCTTCCTTCCTTTGAGTTTTAATGTAGGATAATGAACTTCTGCAAACAATGCCACTATAGAAATCCCCTAATTCCACATGAAACAATCCTTAAGAACAAATAACGCCCCTTTGAAAACCATCAACTGGGTATTCTATTTTGGGAGAACAATACTATCTAAAACATACACCCCCTTCCATTGCTAAAACTCTTCAGGAGAGCTCTGAGCTCAGAGACTTCTTTGTTAAAAGAGGTTGCTTAGTATATTCACAAATTAAAAGTTAAGAGATTTTTAGAGTTTGGCACTGAGCCATATGGCTGCAGAAGAGGAACTGTAATTTACTACCACAAGATCAATGTTTCTGAAAAAGAGAATTTGAAATATGAAACTATATCAGCCACTTGCTGATACCGTAACTGTACACTGGCTAAAGGGAAAGCAAGATCAAGCCTAAGAGTTATATTAGCTATATTTACCATTACTGCTAATATTTGATTTTACTATATATTGAAGTAAATCAGCATATTACCTTCTTTAACTGGCTTTTCCTGTGAAAACTTGATTGGAGTTTCTGCCTTTGGTGGTAACATTACCTCATATGTCTCTCTGTGTTTATTTCTTAATTCCTCATATGAGATGCCTTTCTTTTTACGACTTTCTTCTGGAACTGGAGCAGAATCTGAAAACAAAAAATACACTAAGATACTAGAAAGGGCATCACAAAACCAAAAGGCTGCCATACCTTTTCTAGAATGCCAACTAATTACAGCTCTATGTCAAAAAAAAAAAAAAAAAAAAAAAAAAAAAGAGCATGACAGGCACATTCCTAAATGGCAATCGAGAATGTATGGGGCTATTAATTTACCCATCCCTTTCATCTTTTTCGTTTTGTCAAACTGCTTTAGAAGATGAGCAGTTAACTCCTTTTCCTGATTTTACCCAGTGGGAAGTCTAACAAGCACAGAGTAGTAACTGCTGGATAAAATAGGTCTGGTTATTTGAGTAGAACTAATGACGCATACATTTGATACATTTGTAATTTCTGAAAAGAAGTGTAGGTAAATCTCAAGGGTCTGCACACAGGCTTTGAATTCTGCAACTGCAGAACAATCAAGACTACATCCATCATGTGATAAACATTTGTGCTTCTATTCAAGTTTATAATGCAGAATCTTGATTCTATAATTAAGGCTGTAACAACTATTGATATCTGTAATGAAGTATAACTAAACTTTCCTTGACACATTTATAGATACCTTAAACAACTAAAAATGAGTTGCTTGAATAGGCTTTTTTTTTTTTTTTTAAATTAAAATGCTTTCCACAAAGGAGTTAAAAAAACAAAAAAAAAAAAAAAACCAAACTAATCTGGAATACATAACTCTGTATTTAACAGTAACTCCCTCCTTTGGGTATGTACAACATCTGAATTCAGGATCATGTGTTTCCTCTGTAAAAGCTGAGGATGCAGTCCATATGAGAGGAGGGGAACAGCTGCATGGAACAGTATTTTAAAAACAGCTTAGTTTTCAGTGAGATAATCAGCTGTTGCAGGAGAGAACACAATATATGTTCAGTTCTTGGAAGATGTAAACATTTGTTATGTTATAAAAAAACGGTTTAATTGAATTAAAGTAGCATACAGTTACAGCATCACCACTGGTGAAAATGAAATAATCTCTGAAAGGCCAGTAGAGTTTGGTTTATTTAGCAGTGAGCAGGATGACCTTTTCACTTTCATTTTGAACAAAAAGAACTTGAAGTTAAGGTGAGGTTTTTTGTAGGTTTAATTTCACATGATTAAACTTTGCTAAATAATTTATAGTCTTTACTTGCAATAAGAGCTACAGAAAAAAAAGAAAAAAAATGCATTTAATTTAGAGTTAGAACAGAAAACAATGCATACATTTATCTTCTGTGTCAACACAGTTCTGGGAATTTTGAGTGTTTCATTCAAAACCACTATACTACACAAATCTTGTTTGCAAGGCATGAACATATGTGTATTAAAGAGATACATCTAAGAGAAAGGCAAGAATTACTGTAAGTGCAAACTGCAAAAATATTAAGACAAACTGCACCTTGAACAGTGTAATCTGTAATTCCCGTAGGTGAAGATTCATTCAGGGAAGCACTGAATGGAACAGGTTCATAACTAGAGAGAGCTCTATCTGTTGAGCTATAATCATCTGAATAGCTAGAAGGAAGTGGAGACCCAGGTCTCTGGGAAGATTCAGTAAACGACTGAGAAGGTATGTCTGAAAACTCAGATTTCCGACTGGAACGACTGAAAAAGAAAAAAAAATAAATATTAAATACAGAAATACTAAAGCTAAACATGGAACTGTAAGAATAGTATTGTGTCTAGCTCAAGAGCACCAGACCAGGTTGCCCAGAGACAATGTAGAGTCTCCTTCTCTGGAGATACTCAAGGCCCGCCTGGATGCAACCCTGTCTAACATGCTCTAGGTGCCTCTGCTGGAGCAGGGAGACTGGACTGGATGATCTCTAGAGGTCCCTTCCAACCTTACCCATTCTGTGATTTTTTTAAAAAACACATTGCAGAGATTTGTATAGTACTTTCCCTAAAACTCTTCTCCTTCCTCCCAGAAAGTTAACTCATACCAAAAAACCTCCAGAACAAAAGACAGTATTTTGCATGTTAAAAGACAAAAAATGACAATCCTTTCTCCCCAGGGATTCCTCAGATAGACAAAACACATCAGACAAATACTGCAGGGTGTGTCCATATAACTAATGGTAGCACAAAAAATTATTTTTGAAGGCCTTATTTGGAAGAAGTTGCTGTGAGTGATCAATACAAAAACAGCAGAGAGAGAGAGAGACGGGAGTGGGGGGGAAGACCTGTACTAAGGAAATGAAACTACGAAAGTTTCTTGAGTTGTTGAATTACTTTTTCCATCAGCAACATTAATGAGTTTTCTCTTAAAAGAGAAAGATAAGATCATACAAACAATACTATGGAAACAGATGCCTAATAGTCTAAAGCAATCACTGCATACTTGAAATGGCCCTGCAAAAGGCTACATAAGAAAATGTCTGCCTCTTAATCAGCCCCAAGAATGCTATCCACTTGGTGCCTTTGGAATGTCTCTAGCATCTTTATTCATTTTTTACTTTAAGTTTCTCCTTCACTGTACTTCAGTTTCATAAGAAAAACACTCAGCATTACTCTAGTTTTATTCTGGTTTAATGTAGTCAATAAACAAGCTATTTTGTTGCCTCAATTATATTTTTGAAGTATATGCAAACAYATTTTTAAAGAACTATCTAATCTTTCTAGCTCCCTATTTTCAATCACAAACCAGAGTTATCGAAATATATTAAATGGTGAATAATGATCATGATATATAACTATTTCTATTGCTGGTTTAAAAGGGTAGCATATATAGATAAAAATGCAATTTGAACAAATTTATCAGTCAACCAGAACAAAAAATAATTTGTCATTGAGAAAATAAAATATATTTTGTATATGCAAAAGAATAAGCCATTAAAACTTGCAGGGACTTAATGGTGTAGTAGATGATTGCATTTAAATAGGTTATCACCTAGAGTCAACACAGGTAATGATCGCAAGAAGTTCTTATTAAAAACTGGGGGGGAAGGGAGAAAGGGACATGTCCACCTTCAAATCCACTGAGTTTATACACTACATGTATAAAGTAGTAGTAATTAAAATCATGTTTGGTGCTATAAAATTCAAATATTGCAGCATAAAAGTGAACCTGCCTACAAAACTTTTTAAGTCTCAATTTATAAAGTAATTAAGAATATAATCAAGTTCTACATAAATATTTCATAAATTTTAGCATACATACACAAGTTACTACTCAGTACCCAAAGATTATTTTATCAGTTGTGAACCAAGGGTTTAAATCAGAGATATTCCGAAGTAATTTGCAATTAAAAACCACTCCCAAGTAGAAAACATTCTGGAACAAAACAGGAAATAGTTTTAAGAACCTGATGAGTTTCTCATATGTTCAGCATAATGCCATTACAGATGTAAAGGATTTAAACAAACAGCAGTAAGTCTGACCACCATGCTTCTTCCTGCACTGATATTGTTTACTAAATTCTTTCCTTTGATAAACATTGAAATCATTTCCACCCTCTTCCTACTGCAATCAAACAAAGCCATGGAAAAAAAACTTCCAGAAAGTAGTACCATTTTATTCCAGTTAACTTTACTTCTAAACTGAAGAGGCTACCTCTGATGTCACATTACTGTAAGTGAATTCCATAGGAAATCAACATCCTAATTTACATGTGATAATTTTGATGAGTAAAATGCTTATTTGATTGAGTAGAACAAGAAGCATATGTATATAAAGAGCTCAAAATATGTAACTGGCCAATTGATAAAGACACTTCTGAAAGTAGTACATTTAGGGGATGCAGCGGGAAGAGGGAAGCTGCAGCTCTCAAAACCTTTGAAAGCTACAAATGTACCCCTTGATCTCTGTTAGTGTCTTTAAAATGTCTTATTTTAGAAATTGTTTTGAATTTAAAAGAGAATTAAATTCTTACTTATGTGAACTATGTCTCTGAGCTTGTCGTAGAACATCTCCTATTGGGGAATCCTTCAGTTTCTTAAATTTCTCGCTACAGATTGGCAAGTAGGATATCTTTCCAGCCAGGTATCCACACGTTCCAGCAACTTTTTTAAAAAAGAAAAGAAGATAATTTTATAATTAACATAATTTTAAAATCATTTTAAATGAATTATATATTATCTTGAACAAAAGCAAAAATCAGTTTAAATCCAAAACAAAAAATGCAGCAGTCTTATCTTTGCTGCTTTTGCTTACAAAGGGTACTAAGAATAAATGCAACAGCTGAAGAGATTCTTCAGTTATTTAGACATGACATGAGCACAAGATGGTATCAACTATGACTTGATGAACCAAAGACGACAAAAAGAAATTCCAACCAATTTCCCCCAAGATCCAGAAATAATGAACAATTTACAATCAGAAAAGATGAAATGGTTGGGAATAAACAAAGGCTGTAAATCACAAGATACTAATTCATCAAAATAGATTCTGAAAGGGCCTTCACTAGTGGGAAGAGAAACCTAAATAAGATTAGGTTCAGTATCTTCTGAGGATATGACACGATATGGTTGTTTGTTGTTCAGCTGACTTTGTTGAATCCCTACAATCTTAAGTACTTTCAATTTAGTGGATTAGATATTTTAGTCTGCTTGGCAGGACATTAAACTAAATGAGTTCTTTCTGGACTTAAACCTGATGATGTCCACCACTTGTAACCCTCATTTTTTAGTGGGTATAACTGAGTATGAAAGAGAATGAAGGATTCAACTGCAATCAACAGAAGTTTTATTGTTGACTCTATAGGAAAAAGAACTTGATCCTTATTTCACATGCAAGGAGTATTTTCTAAAGATAAAGATTCTCAATCATTTTTAGTCAGGAAAGAGTTAACTTCCGCTAATTCTTCAACATCTTTACACTGTAGATTGCATCACAGACTACTGCTCTCATGAGAATAATGTTGGAATAGTGATCCCTGTTCTAATATCTGTGTTTTCAAAGGGATGTTAAAAATCCTTCCCCAAGTGAAAGGAATAAAACAGTAACAAGTTTACAAGTGAGAATGTAAAGGTATAGCTGTTTAGTAGATCAAAAATCTTGAGCCATCTCAAACCATATAATTATCTGCAGAGGCAAAAATTATGCGCCCTTGAAAGGCTAAAGAGAAAAAAGAGACCAACAAGAACTCAAATGACATATCTAGCAAAAAAGTTAAGCAGTGAAGCTCTTTAACCATTGGTATAAATTACAAAGAGAAGGTCTCCTTTTCTTGAGATAGTCCAGTCAAGACACGCGGAAGCATCTCTCTGGAAAAGTGTTTGAAGACATTTCAGCCAAAGTAAGCAGCAAGCAGTTATTGGCTGAATTGTTTGGTTTCCCTTGTTATGGACSTAACAGCCGGATAATACAAATTTTCCAAGTTAGTATGGTAAATTACAATATCATACTTTCATCTTCTCCTGTACTTACTGTGGAAAGACTTTAGAGAAACTAAAGAGCGATGGACAAAGGAGGTCAGGTTCCACTACAGGCTAACAAAGTAGGGCATACAGATCTTATCCTTCGGCAAGAAAGACAGGAGATCCAATAGGTCAACTGCTGCGYTGAAAGGGATCCTGTCAACGTAGCAAATTGTTCACAGACTAACTAGAGGTTAGAGTCTCCAGTGCCTAGGAGACTACTGAGAAAAAGTTAATAATTCCAATAGGCACAAAACCACCCTGAAGCCTGAAAACTACCCAGGAAATGAACCACCTCCCATCTTCTTCCAGATAATAACCAAGAGGTTAAAACTACAGAAAGATGCAAGAAAGAGACTATAAAAACAAAAAACCCCACAAAATCCGACTCAACTATGTTTGTTAGATATAAAAACCCCATCACTGTAATCGGGCATGGATACTATCCAAAAAAAGTG
The DNA here is from genome assembly GCF_003343005.1 of Rhea americana. Lineage (NCBI taxonomy): Eukaryota > Metazoa > Chordata > Aves > Rheiformes > Rheidae > Rhea > Rhea americana. The sequence continues at coordinate 2,384,178 of NW_028186978.1, forward strand.
CATCTGACAACAGCAAGAGACATGTGCCATTATCAAAGGCAGACTATTGTGATCAGTGGATTCAGCAAAAACATGCTCAGATCAGCGATACCAAAAAAGCAAGAACTGACTCAAAAATGTGACTTCTGTTCTTACTCTACATTATCTAAGTATGAGCTAGCAGCAGCAGTGCCTGGAACTGAATATGCTCTTTCAGAACTTTGCAGGGGGATGGGATGGGATGGGATGGGATGGGATGGGATGGGATGGGATGGGATGGGGTGTGTATGGAAATGCACTGCTTCCTTTAAGCACGCTTTCCTGCAGTAGAAAAGTGCAATTAAGTTATGCGACATGATTTAGACCTATAAACTATGTTCCTGGTAATACTTTTCATGAAGATACTTCAGACAGTCAGTGCATCTGACYTAAACAACATGCGGATGAAACCAAAACTGCTTAACTCACATCTTTTAGACTCCAATTTAAAACTTATTTCTCAGAAAAATTCCAGTATTGAAACGGTTCATAAATCACATGAAGTTACCTACTGAAAAACAGCCAAAACAAAAACACTTTGGGAAAAGTTATTTTAGTACAAAAGTCCAGATGCCTACCAGTATACATCAAAAAGGAGAAACTAAAAGTGATTGGGATTGTATTGCTTGTAACGCTGACATCAAGAACAGTTGTCTTGTTCAGTTGGCACTTATTTTTCTCTTGGCTTCAAAACATAGTTTTATTAAGCAAGAGGAACGTGGCCCTTAGCTAGAAATGTGTAGATGTGAAAGAAACAGCAATTCCATTATTTACTATAATAGTTTCTGTGATAATATTGTTCTGCATTCAAAAAACAAAAAAGCAAGTAAAATTCATTATAAACAAAAGGTAGCCCTAGCCTCTCTCTCATTCATTTATCTGCTTAAACAGCACTTCCTTCACCACAAATCATGGGTTTTACCCTCCTCTCACTGAAGCAAACTGTCACAGTAATTGGCTCTATCTGGGCAGACTGGCAAGACGGCAGCTTCCTGTTTTACTATCATGTATTATATTGGACAGGTTAATTTATTAATTTGCATCTGATTATACTGAATCCAAAATCCTTCACATGAAATTGCAGTTTTCCTATAATTGTGCATGCATAGTATCCAGGAAAAAAAATAAAATAGCCTGAATGGGACAAATAAGACACATGAATAATGACCTTCAAATTAGGATGAGAAGGGTGGGTGTACTCTGGCAAAGTCCTTTATATAGACTTCACTGCAGCAGCAGCGTGCTGTTCTAGTATTTTAGAAGATATCTTTTAGACTTCCAAACTTTTAAAAAATAGTGAGAAATTATATAAGCCAGAGCAAGCAGAAATATTAGACAGATACTATTAACTGAAAATATAATCATTTTCCAAGAAAGAATTAGTTTCAGATGGCAGCCTTATAAATCACAATATTTATAGTTCAGGAACTAGTGAGGGGAAAAAAACCCGTCACTTTAAGTGTTTGTTTCTTCCCTCCTACAACACAAGTTTTACACAGCAGAGAATAATATAGAAGATATATTAAAGAAGCATTTTCCTTTACTCATTTTCAGTTATAATAAACTGAGGAAATGCTTTAATACCATTAATACCAATGGTTACAACATTCCTAATGAGTGTGATTTTAGTTCTGACAACACTTAATTTCACCTTTAAGCTCCATCACACAAAATAGTTATTCTTGCCAGACTTACGAAAGGGAAAACAATTAAAGCAAATTTTCACAGTATCTATTTATAGCGTTCTTATCTTGAATTCTTATATTACCGTTYTCAAAAATATTTCAAATCTTACAATTTTATACAAAGCCTATGAACAAAACTTGTGCAAAATCTCCTGCAAAATTTGAAAATGAATAAATAATATGCTCTACCTCTCGATATGGCATAATTTCTTGCAATATGAGATGTGGCAGTTGAGATACATAGATAAAGAAGAAGTTGCTGACTATCCAAGTCAATCCTATTTAGAAAGAATCAGCATCAGGAAGGTGAAATTTATTCTGAATATATCAGATCATATAGCTCCACCTTCAAGTACAGTTGCAGCAATACACATATCCTTATATGTGATCCAGTGAAGTTGCCAACTAGTTTCATGGGAATTATATCTGTGTAACAGATTTCAGAACCTAAATCACAAATGCAAGATGAAGTATATAGCTTTTACTTACAGGCAACTTTAATAAGAGAGCCAAATCTTGAATTATCTCTTAGAACACCTGAAAATGAGGAAGGAAAGTAGTAAGTTATTAACAAGTAAGCTGAGGGAACATTTAACTCTCCATCTGAATATACAATGTCAGTTATTTTCCATAACATCAGGGTAACAGCTTACTCTCTTAGACTTTAAAGCAAATTCAAAAAAAAAAATGATCATCTAACTTTCCCATAAAATTAGAAAAATCTAAGAATTACTAGGATATTTAATCATCTAAGATCTTTAAACAACACACACAGTATGAATATCACATACTGTAGAATAATTGTTTCATATTCTCTGTGATACTGTATTTGTCAAATGAAATTGAAATTCTTGGTCATTTTATATTAAGTTTTAAGTACTTAAAGTTTTACTCCTCCTTTAGTTTCAGGAACTGTAAGTCAGGTAAATGACAAGATTGAATTTACAAATTAAACCAAATATGTTTAAACTTTACCTTTCCTAATTAAGAGACTAGTGGCAAGCATGCTCACGGCAGCCAAAGGAAAAGCTGTGAAGAAGAAAAGTAGTTTAAAAATAAAATTTTCATTATTTTCAACCACATTTAACTGAACACAAAATTAAATATGGGAGTTACTAGGTCTTATGAAGGCCATTTGTATAAGTATATATGGGTGGGGTGGRTATAAAACTGCGTAATTTGTGAAACATTCTCAATTCCAACTTTTTGAGATCTACCACGTATTATGCAGTACTGGTTGATGAGTCCTTTGCTGTTCGTTAGACTTCATGCTTCCTAAAATACGAAAGCCAACAGCAGATGAGATAAAGCTCTAGCAAAAAGATTCTAGGTGAAGCTGACTTCTAGCTGCAACTACTTCGGTATAAAGAACTTCAAACCTGAGAATCATACACATCTCCTTAGGATAGAAGACACTAACGTAGAAGACAGTGACTTTAAAATTTTATGATAACCAAAAGGCTTGATTTTGTTTTAAGAACTTTTGAATCATTCTAGGTCTTAAAAAGATAAAAAATAAAATAGTTATAATTAGGTAACCTGATCAGCTTTATTTACCAGCAAAATATAGAGCAGGGCAGGTTTTTCCATAGCTTATGGATCAAACCGTAGAAGCTGGGAGGAAAATACGAGCATGAACAAAGTTACTGCCTATCACAATTTGCTTAACTTCGCAAATTGCAAACAATTTGTTTGGGTCAATTTTTGTCACGCTGAATGACTTCAGATGGCAGGAAGCATCTGAAGACAGCAGAAAGCATACAGGATGCTTACACATGCAATGGTAATTATGAAATCTGGAAGATTAACATTCTTTGAAACTGTAAGACTACCATGCTTATATACGATACAGAAACACTGCAGTAATGAACATGACTGAAGACTAAAGTTAATTTCATTAAAAGCTTAAACATGTCATAATTAAACTACTTTTTAAACAGGAATGAAAACGTAGATGTTACAAAAAGGCTTAATGACTTCATTAACTTTACTTAGTGGAGAAAATTTTGTCAACAGCGCTAGATGCTTATAGTGTTTTGATGCCTATGATCTGCTAGATTAAGTCTATATTTTAGGCTAAAATATTACAGAGGACTTCAAAATATACACTGCAAGTTATACGCAAGCAATAATATTAATATTCTCTTCTAAAACCTTTGATGTCAGAAATGATTTATAGGCCCAGCATAAACATTTGGGCATCTAAGATGTGTTATACACTGTAGTGCTAACAGATGATACAACGTGAGCATAAAAGTTGCATTAAATGGTAATCAGAAATTTAGAAAAAGCAACAGGAAAATGAAGATTGGGGTCATACATAAAAATCAGTATAAATAATTATGAAGTATAAAAAATGGACAAAAGCAGCTTAAAAAAACAGGAAATATTAATACTTTTCACTGCTATGGGCAAAAGGGACATTTTCTGCTTCAGGAAAAATAATGGAAAGCTCATAATTATGGATTGGAATGTAATTAATCCTAGTCAAAAGTCTTACAGGGAAAAAGTCATACCAGTGAAACTTGATTTTACTTGCTAATGAGATTACAAGTGTGATAAAATTAAATYATATATGTAACTCATGTTTTTAAGGCATTAGAACTTACATTACACAATAATGTGCTTAAAAATAGTAATACCAATAAAGCATATATTAAAATCAATGAAAAAATGACCAGCCAAAATTTCTGAAATAGGAGTTGTCAATAGAAAGCCATCACAAACGAGAGAGGGTAGAGGGTTTGCAAGAACAAATTGACTACAACCTGAAATGCGAATAAACAAGCTGAAAACATATAACTGTAATTTTGTGTGTAATCCAAAATCTGAAAACAACAAAAATTGGCACAATAAGAACTAATGGTGTCAGGGCAGCCACACAGGGAGCCTATACTGTTTAGGAAGGAGAGTTTAAATGATACCTATTTAATACAGCTAATACAACAGTATAGGTACATGTAATGCAAAACCATAAAACAAAGACTGAGAGCCTAAAAAAACAGTGAAGGGCCTTAGGCTCTCTTAGTGAGATAACCACACAGTGAGATAGCAGTATAGTACACAGCTCCTGGAAAGAAAAAACAAAACAAAAATAATAATAATAATAAAAAGAATAATTCTTGTTGCAGCTCCCTAAAATGACATTCAAGTGAAATTACTGAAGAAATTAATTTCGGGCTTCTAAACAAGAACACCTTCATGGTGTTTCTTTAGACTCTGTGCAGAGATGAACACCTCAGTAAGTTTCCCTGGCAATTAAGAATTCACAGCAAAACACCTCAAGAAAAACAAAACTCTCTCTCTTCTGATCCTCTATAAAGGAAATCACTGCTAAACCATAACCAATTATAGTCTTATCGTTAATGACCCTGATTCTCTTTGCTTCAGAAATACAAGGAACATAGCTAGATTTTGCCAAACAAGCTAAAGGCTTCCAGGTATTCCAGAATAAAAATGGCAGAGAATGCCAAAGTAGAAATGGCCAAAGATAAGGCAGATACCAGCCAATTTTGAATTGTTAGTTCAAAACCACAATGCCTTTAAAGTTGCCTTATAAACTACTGGTTGCCAGCAGAAATCAGAATCTAAATTTAGCAAATGAGCTGCCACATTCTTTATCTGTMCCAATTTCTGCTAAGCCACCTATCAGCATCAGAAATAATCCACTAGCATGTGCTAAAATAGTGGATAGCAATCACATCAGAAAGCCTGAACAAACSTCGTAACCAAGCATATATGGAACATTCACTTGAACTTTTGGATTACAGAAACAAACTTTAATATGGTAATCAATTCTCAGTTGTTCAATGTTTTGTAAAACAAAAAACAAAAAAACACTACAATCTTGGTATTTAAAGCAAATGAAGCTGAGACACACGACATTCTGTAAAAGCAATGCATGTTTATTACCACTGTATATTTAGCTGTAGTACAGAAATCATTATTGACTGCATAATCATGTCTGAAAGTCTTGGCTATTATTTAGAACAAAACCCCAAATGTTTGGCTATTCGTGGATGCAAAGATTTTCCTCAGCTGAGTGAGTACTTGACAGAGCATTCTCTTCACAATTTTCCAGAAATAAAGGAAATCAAATGTTAAGATATATAAATAATTATAATGTTAATTTATATGTTACTTTGGCTACATAAATTATATCTAATATTCAGCTTGTTAATAAACACGTTAGTTCAAAGCATGAAGGGGTCTTGCTGTAAAGCATAAATTTTACAAAGTACTTTGTACTTTCTACATGACTCATGTCCTGCAAACTTTTAATATATACTCAACATAGATCAGCATGTAGTAGGATGCAACATGAGGCCACGTGATGTTCCTTAATGAACTGTCCTGACACACTGACCTGGGCCTTCCCTCTTCAAYTCCTCAGACACCAACAAAAACTACAGGTAGAAGAATGGCAAAATAAGTTTACTAGTGAGTGAAACTTACCTCTATACCGGGCACTCTCTTCGCTACATTCCTTGAGGAGTCGTCTTTCCTCCTCTGTTGGCACATAAGGCTTAGGTACTGAATTCTTTTATCAGGGAAATCAATAAGAAAACGAATGAAAAAAGGGAAGGTTTGGGGGATTTTTCAATGACAAAACATTTGCACATCATAGTGCCTTAAGTTTGACACAGTTATATTTAAAAAGGTGCCTTTTTGCCTATATATATAACATGAAATATATTGTTATGAAAAAACTTAATGCTTTTTTCAAAACCAAAAAAAAGGAGAAGGAGAAAGATATCTCGAGTATGTACAAATTGCAACTCACGAAAGCCTGATTCGGGCCTTGCAACCTGCCTCCAAAAATCAGTTAACTCTGACAGCTCATTAAATCCCCAGGTTTTAAAGATGCTGCGTGGTTTCAGTGACACGGAAGGATTTGTCCATGTACACCCTGAGRCTCGGTGACACCCGGCCGCCTGTTCCGCCATCCCGCGAGAAGCTGCCACCGGGGGGAAGGTGCCCGCCGCCCCCCCGGCAGTGCAAGGCTCAGCGCCRCGGCCTGGCCTTCTGCCCACCCCGAGCAGGCCGCTGGCAGCGCGGACGGCAGCTGCGGCCGAGGCCCAGCGCGGCCGCGCCCCGGGAAAGTCTCAAGGGCACC
>NW_028186978.1:2391247-2396724 GCF_003343005.1 Rhea americana
CTGCTCGCCGCGGCGGGCCGCACCGGAACCTCCTGCGCCACCTTGGCCCGCCGACCCGGAAGCAGACGCGCGGCGTGCGCATGCGCAGAGCCGCCVGGGGCGCCCGGGGCGGGAGGTACCTGGGGCGGGGGGGAAGGGGGCCGCGCTGCAGAAAATGGCCGCGCGACGCGGCCTCCCCGCGCGAGGGGCCGCGCTGCTCAGCGGCGAGACGCTGCTGCCGGCGGAGCAGCCGGTGGGGCTGGGGAGCGGGCGCGCTGCTCTCCTGGCGCGCGAGTCGGAGGAGGGCRGCGCGGCTGTCCAGAGCTGGCCGTCGAGATTGAGAGCGTTAGTGTCGATACAGGGTGTTGCCTTCCTGTGCTTTATCTTGTTTCCCGGCTGCCTAAAGAGTGCTGCCCGCTAGTAAGGTTGCGAGCAGGCACAGTCTCAGAAGCTGGTGAATGCTTTGAAGGTAATTCCTACRCGTTTCTCTGCAAAACATTAATGGAGATGTTCTTGGTAACAGGTTCTTGGCGCCGTAATTCACTTGCAGTAGGGCGTTGCAGAGACCCTAATGGTTTTCACAGGTGCTAAGAAAATGGTTTTCTTACCCCCTTGCCTAGCTTGAGCACCAGGTATGTTACTAATAAACAGCTAGATGTTAAAAAGATACATTGCCAGGATTGACTGAAGAGAAAGTATGCCTGTTACCCAGGCACAAATCTTGAAAGAGTTTRTTTAGATAAAGAGCAAGTGAAGCCYTGGGGAGCAACTGTACGAACCTTGAAAAGGTAGCCATTTGGCGGCTAGGATCATGTTGGAGCATGAGCTTGGAAGGAATGTGTGTGCTCGCCTTTGGCTGGTGCTGTTGAAACGGCAACATTAGCGGGTGACTGCAGTTCGTCGGGAATCAGGAAAGTCTGAGGAAAGAAGATGTGCCGTATGTTGCAAAGCTGTCCTGTAAACACCCAACGGTGCTGCTCGAGTTCAGCATATCCTGCTCTGCCTTGACTTGCCGGGAATGCACCACTCCCTTACGGCCGTTCCTGCAGCAAGCTGTTGCCTCTTCATGCTGCCATTCAAGTGAAGGGATTTAAATTGCTACTGTCTGATTGACTGTACAGAAGCCTGTGCCTGAAGATAGGAAATGACAGGTTTTAGAGGTTGAAGGTGTCTGAAATTAGTGGAGAATGTGCCTGTGAAGTGAACACTGGGAGCACACAAGGAACCCAGGGCTGAAAAGTGTGTGTGAAAGAAYAGATTTGGCTGCCTAGATGGTTGGGATGCACCAACAAGAAGGCCATAGAGGAGAAGTGTTTCCGCATGTTGGGCTCTTAAAATGAGCAGGGAGAATCAAATCAGACACTATGTTTTTAGGGTTGAGAATTCATGTCTTTCATCGTTTGCTAAAAATAAATTTCTAATTTGTGTGAGATCCTCTGCCTTATAAAACAAGTTACTTCCAACCTTGGTCTCTGCCTGTCACCTGGACCTACCCTAATGAAGTGCTCTCCAATGCTTGAACACATCAGTTATACATCTTTTTAATAACATAGCTGAAGTTATTGGCCTAATCAACTAATCATCATTATTCATGTGACCATAGCACACTTATTTAAGCCAGTTAATGTCATACTTCTCAAATGTCTTTCTGTACATTCTAGGCAAAGAATGACAATATTTTTTTTAAAAAATGAATTTTTGTGGGGAAGGACATTTTTATGAACTCTGCACATTCCCTAAACCTGGAGCTTCAGCGAGGAGGAAACAGATATCAGCCTCTCTTATTAAAGAAAATAATAATCCTGAGCAGTTTTGCCTCTTCTCTGTTGTAAAATTAATAATTATACGTTCACTTTTCCTACTTCAATACCCTGAAAATCCTTTAATTCGTTTTCCTCTTCAGAAGTCTAAAAACACACCAAACAGGTGAGTTCATCTTCCTTTTAAAAATCTTACCTAGTATAGTCTGCTTCTGAGATACTTCGTACTTAAAGCTTAAGTTGTTTACATATGACCATTTTTGGATAAGGGCTGTAGTTGCTGGATGATATTCAGCATAGATGATAGGGCATATCAATATCTTGTACACTCTTAAGTACAAAAAGACTTTTGCAAGCCTTCTTGAAGTTCACATACAGAAATAAATCTTAGCCAGGACCACTTTTCAACACGTGGTCTATTACTACCACTTCTTTAATGTTCCCTTCATACTTCTTTTAAGTGTTCAGAACTTTGGTTTAAATCTGGTCATGGCAAGGTCTTCCTCATGCAATATATAAAATCTTGTCCTTGGGCAAACCATAAGGCTAGTTTTATAATCCCTTATCTATAAATMTGATCTCTTACTGTGTATTTTCTGTCTCCCCCCATTTTGCTTTCATGGTAATTCCAGGTGCCATTATCCAATATGGTATTTTTGTTTAAAAACCTATGCACTAGAATAATACTTTAGCGATTACAAGGTAGCATTATTTTTCAAGGAGTTTCAAGCTGATGTTTTCATGGCATATAAAATGGCAGTTTGATGTTTCTGGCAACCTGTTTTCTAATTGCTATTTTGTGCATGTGTTTTTAAACACATATATTCATCTACTAAATTCATAGATTATTTGTGAAGAGGAATAGCATAGGTTTATGCATTTTTTGCAATACCTCAGGAGTTTAAAAAATTAATTTTAGATGTATTACAGCTCACTTATCTATGATTCTAAACTTTGTGTCTTTTATGACTTAGTATAATTCAAGTAAGACTCTGAATGCATTTCAGATTCAAAATACCATAATACTGCAATTTGGTAGTGAACCAGAAATTTGAACCAATTGATTTTAAAATAGATTCCTCAAGGAAGAAAAAACGAAAACCTTAGAAAAATAAGTTTCTTCTTAAATGAACTGATCACTCACATAAGAATTTTGTAGGTGTGAAAATCAGATGATCTTAATTGCCATCCTTTGTAAAACAAAGTGGACATTCAGAACTTTTGAAGCTCAAGACAGTCTATGCAGAACTTGCCTATTTATTCAAGTGTTTTTTTTTTAAAAAAATCGTTGAGATAAATTCTACTCCATCCCCTTGTTCAGCAGTTAGTGACAGGCTTCATACGCATCTCTTGCAAAAGACAGAATTAGCTTAACARATTAGTTGAAGAGTATTACATAGCTGAAAAAAGTAAATGTGAGAGAGACTTGGAGTATATGCTGATCTGGTAAGAGAATTTGCTAAAACAAGTAGTGAAAGCTTGTGCGCTCTAGTACGTAGCAGGAATGGTGGGGGCTTTGGAGGGGTTTTCTTTGTTTGTTTTTAGCCCTCAGGATGAAAGAGTAAAACACAACAGCTGAGAGTTTCTGATTCTTCAGTTGCTGCCAAGAGTTAACAGAACTGCATTTGGAAAAATCACTTTCTCCCTAATGGAGAAATAACAGCCCTTCATTTAAAAAAAAAAGGGGGGGGGGGCATTCTTATAACTGCTGTAACTGCTGGCAAACAAAGAATCAGTTATTTGCCTGAGGCATTATGGCACATCAGCAAGAACCAAGAGTAGGTGTCTCTTTGTATAGTGAAAGTCTCAGTTAGTGAGGACTTTACCCACATTGATAACTCCTATTAACAATAACTGGTGCTGTGATGTACTTTGTAAAGTACTTTACATATTAACTTCCTCAGGGCTATTTTCTAAAGCAGGCAGGTAACAGGAGACTGGTTTCCGAAAAGGGTATGATTGTGCATCCTGTAAGGTTTTAGTACTCAAGGTTAAATACCAGTGGTTAGATTTTCACTGGCAGTGAGGTTCAGCAGTTTTCACTTCCATTAAGTTTATGTACATGCATTTATTGTGAAGATCAGGCTGAGCTCCTAACTTTGAATAACTTCAAAATCAGAAGCAACTTCTGATTGCAACAAACTGCCAAAAAATCTGCAAAATATCAGTAGCAATGAATCCTACTATTCTTGTTGCATTGCCTTACCATTTATTGTTATAATAGAATTCAGCACATTTTTAAATCTGAAAGTCAGTTCACCAAATTTTTAATTCTACCGGGAAGAGTTGAGCTGAAATACTCCTTTCAGCTACGAGTATTTATTCCATAGTGTTCTTTTCCTGCTTTCCTGTTCCTACCAGTTTCTGCAAGTCGCTGTACACTATTTATCTCAAGGGTGTGGAAACTGCAGAGCACGTGAGCATCAATAACTGGGCATGGAGGACCTTCTACCCCAAGTAATTAGCCCAGAATTAAACAAAGCCTGTGTAATTCTGGGCTTCTTGTAACAGATGTTGGCAACTACTGTGCTATAYGCTTGTTGCTTGCAAAAAACACTGTTTAATCCTTTCTGCTGTTGTTGGATGTGCTCATTATAGTACAGTACTTGCAAGACAGGTCTTTATTATTTGACAATGGAAAAAATGATGACTTTACGGTGATAATGGTTTGTAGTTTTTCTGATATTTTAACATGCTTGACGGATTTTCTTTTTAACTCTTTGGGGCTTGAGGCCCTTCAGCAAAAAGTACAGTCACTATTTTCTAACTGCTTAGAAGTGTTAATGTTGATATGACTTCTGTTTTTATTACCATCAGCTGCCAAATCTTTTCAGTGTTTTATAAATACATTGTTACGTTCAGCCACCTGGCATATAAGAATATCCGCTGCATTCTTCTGAGGTGATTATTGTGAATTCTCTCATTATCTTGCCTGTCAGCCCGGGTCCCTTGTTTTACAGTAGCTCTCGCAGATTTGTGACTGTGAGAACTATGTGAAATTCGAAGCTAACTTCCAGTGGCAAAAGCGGCCAAGCTGTCTCGTCTTTTCTGCAGTTGCTGGGGCGGCGGCAGCGATACGAACTTTCCTGTGGGCCCCGTGCCCTTTCCTGTGGTGTCCGTCAGAGCCGGGGCGGTTCTGTGAAGGAAGGTCAGTGGTTTGCTTCGGTAAAACAATGCGAATAATTTCTGGCAAAAAGACAGCATCTGCGCTTCTGACGCGAAACTGGCCAAGGCGCAAATATTTGCCCTTATTCCTTTAGGGAAGGGAAGTATTTTMTGACTTTTTTCCTATGGGTGAATAACGCTTTAACCAACGTCTAATCTGTCCCCTCACAGAAACGGGCACCGCACAGCTCGTTACTGAGACTTCCGAACGGGTTTAATCCCGGCCTCCGCGCCCGGAACGCAGCCCCGCTCGTTGCGCTCGGGGTGACACTGCCCCGTCATCGCCGGGCGGGCGGGCGGCCGCGGCGCGCGCTCCCTGGGCGCCGCGAGCGCCTTAAAGGCGCAGGCGCCCCTTTTCCGCCCAACGGCCGGCGCGGCGCGGCGCGGCCCGCGGGACCTCGGGGCGCTCCGCGTGACAGGCTGGCCGCGACGTGGAACTGGCTTGCGCCCTGGCCTATCGGCGCTGCAGGAAGCCCGCGAGGCTAGCCAATCGGCGGCCGGCGTCCTCCCTTCGTGCGTCCATTGGCGGAGGCGAGAGGCGGTGCCAGGGGCGGGGCTTGCGGGGCGGGGCCG
>NW_028186978.1:2397654-2420890 GCF_003343005.1 Rhea americana
TGTCGCGAGTCCCGCGCGGCGAGGCCGGTGTTACGGCTTGGGGAGGCGCGGTAGGGGCCGGTGGATCCGTTGGGCTCCTCTTGCGCGGACCGCCTCGGCGCACAGGCGCGCGGTCCGGGACCGTGATGTGCGCGGTATGCGCGCCGCCTCCGCAGCACGTAGCACTCCTTTAAAGGAGTCGCTTTAAAGTGTCGGCACTGAACTTGGGTGTTTTACTTCATGGCATTCACTGTTCCAGTCTCCCATAGGTGCTGCTAACGTGTCTGTGAGTATTCTAGGTGACTTATTACTTTCCTACTCAACTTGCAAATATGTATTTCCTATTTTTTTGATTATTTGGTAAATTTATTTAATACCTCTCAGCTACTCGGTGAACAATTCAGTTTGTACCTTAGCAAGAAATCAGTGGTCTGGCAAACAGGATAGCTCTAGCTGAAACATCCTAAAGATTCAGAGGGGAAAGATAGCTTACTGATTACAAGTTAAGCAAAGAGTGAAATTACCTGTAGTTATTTAAGAGGTATTTCCTCAATATGCTGTTTCCTCAGTATGCAGTCTTGATACGTTTGCTTCTGTATCGTTACGGTAGTGTGGGGGATATGCCCTGAATACTTCAGAATCTCTGTGGAAGCAAGTAGAGCAAGTACTGGGAAACCACACGCCGATTCTTATCTTGTGAYGCTGTCACAGGAAGGAAACAAACCACTCAGTAAAAAATGCATCGCAGGTTTAGTAAGTGAGGTATTTAAAGATGAGCAAGGTTTCTCTGTGACAAAAGTTTCCTTTATCTATGGCTTATAGAGGCCAATAGTGGTACTTGATGGCTGTTGTTTTCAATAGACAAGCGACTACCCAGGGCAAATTGCTACTAGGAATGGCTTCCTTGTTTATACTCCAAAACAGATTTGGTTAAAGTCTGTACTGACTTCTGTCTGGAAATAGTTTCCTTAGAGCAGAGTAGCAATATGTTGCTTTGGGATGTTGCAGAAAACTGTTGCTGGGCTTTGTTATGAAGGAAAACTAGTTTTTTTTTTTTTTTTTTTTGGGTGGGGGGGATTGATCTAACATAAAGCTGAAATATTGAACTGTGTTTTATTTTTTTTTTTGGCAACGTGAACCATAGCATAGTGATAGCTTACTTTCTTATGTAAGATACTTACAAAGATACTATGTAGTATACAAAGATACTATATAGTATATTTGAGGAGCAGGTTTGAGAGTTGTAGGACTGTCAGGCAAAGCTTGAAATTATCTTGCCCTCATTTTTTCATATTGCTGTATTAGCACTTTCTAGTGTCATCTTGCTAGGCCTGACCACTCCAGTAGTGCTCCTTAAATGTTTTTTCAGTGTGTGTTTTTAATCTTTGGGGGTAAAATTAATTAAATTAATTGGTATGCTGAAAGCTTTTGCTAATACAATTGAGAACACATTGTCTGTACTTACTCTTTCCAAGAACTTAAGAAGATTGTAGTTAACTGCCCCCACCCCGGGGGAGCTGATTATATTATTGCCTTTTATCAAGGAAAACAACTTGGAAAACATGATATTCCACATTAAGAGATACCTATTTTATTTGTAGTTACATATTTCAGGGAGTTCTTGATCTTGGCCTTTTTGTTTGGTCATAGATACTTTGTTATTGCAGAGACTCAATGACGTTCCTTTTTCTTCCAAGTTACTTAAAAGGCATGCAGGCGAACTTCACACTTCAGTGGACTTGTATAATGCAGATCATGAGTATAATGTGCTGCCTCTGGCTTAGAAAACAAAAAGCTTTTAGCAATTCCTGACTGCGTTTAAGCCATAGTCTTTAACAGAAACCATAGGTGTAATGTTCAAGTAATATTGTGAGAGAAAGGTAGGCCAACATATGGGCACATGAATTATGTGAATTACTGTGAGGTTAATTAGGTTAATAGTTTATGGTTTATGACTACAGAACTATAATTTTGTGCCTCTTGCTAGCAGGAAATGCAAGGTAGCTTATCCATCAATGGCAGAGCAGCTCAGTTGCTGCGCTGTCTCCTTGTGGTTTACCTCTGTATACTTCTCCACACTCGCACTGAAACAACTTTTTGATCCTTATGATTTCTGTATCTAGAATAATTCTCCCAGGAATAATTATGGGATGGAGCAGAGTACTTGCAACATCTGGAATTTTTGGGTTTCATCGTTGTTCCTGTCTAGTCTCACTACAAATCTCGGGGAAGCCAAGTAATATGTTAGCCAGAGTTATTCATCTAGGGTTGCTTCCACCTTTTTTTTTTGTTGATTAAAATGAGTTTTTCTTTCTCTCTAGTATTTAGCTCACTTATTTGACAGGTAATTTTCTAAGTATCTGTATTGTGCTATATAAACCATATATTTCTGTCTCTTTTAAGACATTGTATTATCCTGTCCTTCCCTTCCCTTCCCTTCCCTTCCCTCCCCTCCCCCAAATCTGTTATAATCCCTAACTCTCTCTGACATGACCAGCATCCAGGACGAATGATAGAGTACAGTTTTAGTTAGATTCTAGCAGCAGTATTGGACACTTCCTATCAAGAAGGAATAAAATCACTCAGACTAGTTGAACAAGAATATCTGTTCTTGATATTGCTTTGGTGTTGAGGGGATTTTTATATTTGTCCATGCTTTTTGCAGGCAAAAATGGAAGACTGACAACTAACTAAAATTCATTTTTAAGTAAGTTCAACGTTCGYTTAAATGTCTAAATATTTGATCTGATACAATGGCTTTGTGCCCAGAAGCTCTTAGTGCAGGTTCTTGGGTTTTCGTGACTTGTTCCTCACATGAGTATTCTTGCCCTTGTCAATGTGAACAATGTAAGTTGCTTTTTACGGTTTGTGATGATAGATAAAGTTAATCTCCTGCTTGGGTTTTGCACAGATCTCTGCTACCAGAGCATCTTTCTTCCAACATTCCAGTGCCTTGGCAGATGATCTGTAAGAATGTAAATGAACCATACTTATTCAGAGCTGAGGCTAGATTAATCTAAAATTTTGGTAGAAGTTGTAGCAAGGAGACTTCTTAAAACTTCTGACATGCACACTCTAGTGGTACTGCTGGCAGTCTTCACTGCCGAGTCAGTACCATGACCTGTTTTCTTCTTTCCTGCTCTCCTTCAGAAAATGGGAAAGGACTTCTGACTCACCATGCACTTTCTCATGTARTCTGTATTTTTATTTTGCTAAAATTACGTGGGATGAAAAATACACAAAGCTTGTTTTCTTTCTCGCTACAGGAAAACTGCTTCAGACTAAAATTACTCTGATACATAGGGGTATTCATAATTTTCAGATAGTTAATAGCAGTTTGTGTCACTTAATATTACCAACGTTTGTATTCAACTTAAATAGTGTTTCTTCTTCCTTTCTAGTGTTTAGTTCACTTATCTTCAATGTGTTTCAAGAGTAATATAATTTTTGTAAACCAGGCTCCCTTAGATGAGATGCTTTCTATGTACTTGATCATCCTAGAGTACCATCTTTGCCTTTTTTTTTTTTTTTTTTTTTTNTTAATATGGGCTGGTCTTTTTAGGATATATGGCCAGAATTACGTTAATATTTCAGTGGGCTCTGCTAATACGTTTAACAGAAATATTAACAGAAATATGATCCGAAGATATTTTCTTTTCCTCAGTCCTCCCAGAGTTTCTCAGGTCTGTCTTCATAAGCTGCAATTTATAACAAAGAAAAATTACTGCTCAAGTATATTATATCTTAAACAGAAGAAGAAGGTACAGATCAAATACAGCATAATTATACAGCATCAGTGTTGCCACCAGTCCCTGGGTCTACCAAGGTTTAGATTAAGGGGAAGAGATGCTAGTGATATTCATGCAGAAAGTATTTGAGGAGCTAAAAGATTCTACTGGCAATGTGTGAATAAGCAGGGGAGAAAAATGGAAAGAAAGATTGACTTTTTTAAGAGGCCAGACAGTGCTAAAAAGATGCTTGTGAGAACCAGACAAGACGTACTCTGCAATGTAAAATCCATTCTGTATAGCCTTTTACAGGAGACTTACTGCTGTGTTATTTTTCCTTTTTTCTTTCTTTTTTTCTTTTTTTGTCACTTGTTTTTGTAGTAAGCAGTGATTGTGTGCTGCTTGGCAGTCCTATTCAGTTAAGTTTGTTTGGAGTAATGAAATATAATGTTGGATATATTTATAAAACAGGCTGGGGAGAGTGGAGAAAACTGCAAATACAGATGGATTGTTGTATATAATCCAGAATATAGGGCTCTGGTGATTCAGGGTGGAAGATTGGAAATGAGTTTTAAAAATTTATGCTGCTTTTACTCTGTTTTAAGAATTTGGTGTGGGAATATTTATAACATAAGGTTAGAGAATGTTAAGAGAAAATCTGGAACTTGTATTTGGAGTTGATATTGTAAATTATGATTTCATTTCTCCAGTAATCCCATAAATTTTTGCAAAATGAAAAAGCATCTATGTTTGTAAACAGTATACCTTAAAGGAGACCTGTGGTTAAGAGTAGGCCTGTGCAGAGAAAGAATCAACTGACCTACTTTTTTTTTTTTTTTTTTTTTTTGGTGAAGAAGTTAGCCATGAAAGATAGGTTGAAGTGTTCCCATGTATTTTTATCTATCTTGCGTAAGAATGGTCCTTATCAACACTTCTTGTTTTGTGCTAAATCCAGATCTGTTATGATTCTGGCGATGGCAGCCAAGTGTATTAAGATCCTGCAAATTCTGTCCAATCTCAAACTAATCTAATCTTCTGCCAGTGCTGATGAGGTTAATAAAGTGCTTTAAAACAAAAGCAATAAGACTTCTGCCTCTGTAGACATCTAAAAAGATGTCATCCAGAAAGCTTGAGAGCTGTGGTTTTGTGCACCGTGAGTACTGCCTGGTCAGTTCTCCAAGGTAGGGTGATGAGCTGGTCCTGAGATGGCCAGTGCTGTTGCAGTGACTGTCGTAGAACTCCTGGATACCCCAACTCATCCCTTAAAGAGAAAGGTGATGGGAGTGAGTGCTGTGGGTCTCAGGAGAACTGCTGCTAAGGTAGATCTTCCCCATGTCTTTGCCCTAGTATGGCRACTCTCTTCCAGAGATCCTGTTACTCTTCTGCTTATACCTCCAGTTTCTGTGTACCCCATGCTGGTGATCATTCATTCTGCCTCTGCTTTCTCCTCGCTTTGCATATGTACTGTTCTCATTTCTGCCTCCCCAGTAACCTTTTTTTCCGATCTGAACCTACATGGTGGTGTCTCTTGCATATAAAACTGGAGATAAAAGACTTTTTTTGTTCAGATGGAGTTGATATGTATATTTGGTATGTATATGCAGGTGTACATGTGCCTACCTGCATGGATAATAGGTGAGTTACTATAGAATGAGCTGGTAAAGATGAGTAGTAGTGGAAGGCAAGCCTGGGAACAGAAAGCTAGCTTGTTATAAGCACAGAATAAACAGAATGGACTTTGGGGTGGAATTTGATAGTCTTTACGTACCATTACAGGGATGTGTTTAATGCTTTTGTATAAGACTTTTGGACCTCTACTTTTACTAGGAGAAGAAAAAAATCTGATTTTAAAACACTCGAGAACGCTTGCCTTATTGTACCTCATGACCAACCTTTGGCATTATAGTATGTTATTCAAAATCTGTAAATGAGCCATCAGACAGGCACTGAATATGCTTTTATTTTTGTGGTGGTAGGGTTAAATTGCGTATAACTCATTTGATCCAATTTGAAGCCCAACCTAGTATATCCTTGGAAAATATCTAAAGAAGGTATATGCGCTACAGCACAATATCAAATGTACTTTCTGCAAGTTGTTACTCTTTGACCTGACCCTGTTCTGTGCATTTTTAAATTGAGAGTAAATATTTTTCACATTTTCAAGTATTTCCTGACCACTGTAATTTTCTAGTAGCTGTTATTGCATGCTCCCTCAAAGATGAAATAGCCATATAGTTAAAACATTTTAAAATCTTTACCTGATTCTAATTTGAACTACCCAGATGTTTTAAGATTACGAACTGGAATTTGTTAGTGATATGAGTCCCTGAAAGATATTTAGAATTTTGCAGATGGTTATTTGAAAATTAGTATACCTCTCTTATGCGAAGAAAGGGTGCATGGAGGGGAGAGAATATCAATATCGCTTTTATAATGTTTGGTACACAGAATATTTCAACTGCTTCTTTTACTTCTGTGCTACTAAAGAATGCAAAATGACATCCTTTGGATACCTGTTAAAACTAAGCAGCAAGTTCATGTCTCAGCCCAAAACTGAATATGAACTCTATATAAACTTATCAGGTTGAGTGCTATTTAAGAAAAAAGAATGAGTAGAGATGGTCTTCAAGATAGCAGAACTGTCATTCTGATTGTGCTATTTCAAAAGTAGTAAGCACTACTGTCTTTTATGTAATATTTGTATCAAAATCCATGGAGTTTAGAGAATATTGCACTGGATTAGAATATTTTTTGGAACTATTTGAGTATATAAGAAATCTGCCTAACTGCTGTACTTCAACAAAGTCTGGTCAGCAAAGCTATTAGTATTTTATATATAGGACCTGAGTTTGACCTCTGCTGAAATTTTTTTTAAAGCTTCCTATTTTCTTCAAGCTAGTAGTAGTTCTTGTTTTAAATCCATATATACTTTAGAACTGAGTGTGCATGCAGTTCATGTTAATTCCTCCTAGTGGTATACAACAGTGAAAGAAAGTCTATTGCTATTAACTTTTCTTTCTCTTTCTGTGCACATAGTAATAAAACCAAGTAACTGACTTAGTATTTCTGGCAAGGTTTCTCAAAAGAGTATGTGTTTTTAGTTTCAGTTCTGATAGGGGAGGAAAAGTAGTACGTACCTTGCTGATTTTTTCATTTAGTAGTTCAAGTGCTTGATTCCTGGTAAGTGTTGATCTCCAAAAGCTCATTAGATTGAAAAGGATTGTTTTTGGTTTGAGGCTGTTTTCAGGAGTACTGCCCTAATGTGAAATGAAGAAGCTTGTGAAGTTTGTTAACATTTTTAGATAAATTAAGTCTTAGTTTGCGAATGTGTCTTTCCCTTGAATTACTTTCAAAAGTGGGAAGTAATTGTCAAAAGGATTTTGAAGATGTCCTGCTATAAGCTGCTGTTCTTTTGATTTGGTAATTTCGTGTCATGCTTATAGTTTGCTTTCATTTTAGTTTGTGTTTGCAACTTATTTTGGTAGTGAAACTATGCTTTTATAAAGTTAAAATTTGAATTTATTTTCTAGGGCTGTTTTTTTCTAGGACATTTTTATACATTTTTTTTCCTACTGTTGCTGTAGTAATGGTGGTATAGAGGTAGGAATTTCAGACTTCTTTGCCTGCATTGCACATTTATGGAAGTTCGTTTTATATATATATATATATGTGTGTGTGTGTGTGTGTGTGTGTGTGTGTATAATGTATGTATGTATTTTTTTTCACCCCCCTGCCATTGCTGAGACTGTTTTCTTTTTTTACTGTAGATATGGTGATGTTTTGAGTAATGGCTATGAGAGCCTTAGTAGGAGAGATCATAGTGTAAGAATCTAGGTGCACTGTTTTACTGTTGTAGGTAGCAATACATCTGAGGAAGATGATGATTGCCATTGGTTATGGTCTGCCACTTTTSTTCCTTAGCGAATTCTAAACACAAAGAAAAAACAACCATAAATCTTCAGGTTTTGTAAGATTAGGCAAGCTGGAGTTGTATTCATTTCTTTTCTCTGAAATGTTGGTGTGTAAAGTTTGTAAATTAGTGTTGGCACAGACTTGGTTTTAGGTCTTGTCCACTCCTTCCTCTCCCCCACCCCGCAGTGGAAGCAACAACTATTTGAGGTAGTTTTAATGTATGGGTTGCTTTTGACCTATGGCACTAACAGAAGAGAACTATAATTTCTCTTAATCTGTAGTTCTCTGCAGATCACTTGCAGATTGGACAGTCTTGCTTTGCAGTTTCTTGTAAAACAGCCCAGAAATACTCATTTTACTCTCCAGGGTGTTAGACCCAGTATTGTCTTACTGGCCCTTTGCGATAACTGATATAATGAAGCATAACTAAGGTCACTTTTTTTTTATTGGGCCTAAAATCAGTTCAATCCTCAATTCTGTTATGACTGAAGAAACACACTTCTAAATCCAGCCGCCATCAGAAAATAGAAGGGATAGGGGTGGGAGGCAGAGTACATTAGCACCAAGAGAGGGTATAGTTGAGAAAGTTCTGCATTATTCTGGTTTCTGAAGACAGTGGCATGGCATTAGTAAATACAATTTTTAGTAAGAGGATTATTTGAGAGGCTTGAAGGCTCTTAGGGTTTGTTGGAAATATCCACTATGCTATGACAAACACAGAATTTTATTTTTTATACCTTTCTAATAGGCTGAAATGAGATTCCAAAAGCAAAGAAATTATCACTGGAATTTAAGGAATAGACAAGTTATTTGGTACTGCTCCAGTGAAGGTAGTTCATGATTTGCATAATTCTCATGGTCTCTTTTTCTGCTAACTAAGCAAAGAAAAGTGCACAAATACTTATATATTTGAGGTGTCATGGTCATTATGGGCAAGTTGTTATCAAAAGTGGCATCAAACCATCCTCTGAAGGTTTTGTTTTGTCTTTTTTGAAAATCCTTCTCAACTACCAATTTAGGATTATATGGGAGTCTTCTCAATTGAAGTCTGTAGATTTATAAGTGGAGAACTATTTATAAGTCTCATGAAGAGAAATTGTTGAACCAGCATAACAAATGTCATTCTCAAGTGCAGATGCTTGGCCTCATTCTGAAGTGTTCGTGCAACTGAGATACATCCTTTCCCTACTCCCCAAGATCTTCTGCCTTACTGGTGCTGTATTTCRTTTCCACATCTGTCATATACAAGCTGAACCTAACTCAATTTCTTGTCTCTGATTTATGTCGTTTAACATCCTAGTTAATTTAGATTGGTTAACTAACTTAATTAATTAGTTATTTAAGATCTATAGTTCTTAAAGCAGCTCTGCAGAGAAGGACCTGGGAGTGCTGGTGGATGACAGGTTGACCATGAGCCAGCAATGTGCCCCTGTGGCCAGGAAGGCCAATGGTATCCTGGGGTGCATTAGGAGGAGTRTTGCCAGCAGGTCGAGGGAGGTGATCCTGCCCCTCTACTCAGCCCTGGAGAGGCCTCATCTCAACTACTGTGTCCAGTTCTGGGCTCCCCAGTACAAGAGAGACATGGAGCTACTGAAGGGAGTCCAGCGTAGGGCTACAAAGATGATCAGAGGGCTGGAGCACCTGCCYTAAGAGGAACGGCTGCGAGAGCTGGGCCTCTTCAGCCTGGGGAAGAGAAGCCTGAGGGGGGATCTTATCAATGTGTACGAGTACCTGAAGGGAGGGTGTCAAGGGGATGGGGCCAAACTCTTTTCAGTTGTCCCTTGTGACAGGACAAGAGGCAATGGGCAGAAATTGAACCACAGGCAGTTCTGCCTGACCGTGAGGGGGAATTTCTTCCCTGCGAGAGTGWCGGAGCASTGGACCAGGTTGCCCAGAGAGGCTGTGGAGTCTCCTTCTCTGGAGATCTTCAAGGCCTGCCTGGCTGCAACCCTGTCTAACATGCTCTAGGTGACTCTGCTTGAGCAGGGAGGTTGGACTAGCTGATCTGCAGAGGTCCCTTCCAACCTTACCCATTCTGTGAATGGAGAATAGCAAAACATGGGGGCTTGCTCTTTGCAGTGGAGGTGCTGTCTTGTCTTCTGTTTGTGACTTCTATGCTAGACACAGTTAACTGGCTGTTTGGGACATTGGAGCAGGAAAAAAACCTTGTGCTTCAGTAAGGAGGTTGTTGGTGAAGTCAGGAAAGCATACTGCATGGACTGAACTTAAATATGTATGACCAGTAACTGTAAACTGGAACATCACCATGCACAGTTCTTGATGTTTAATAGCATTCAAATCATCATGTAAACGTTTTTAGGTTGTGTTGTAGCATGTTGTTAGATCTGTTAAATTATTATACCTAAAACTATTAAAATGAGCAAAAAGAACAAATGGTTATTTAAAACCTTTCTGTTAACTGTGTGCTGAGCTTCCATTAAAAAAAGGAGACAGACTTGGATATTGGCAACCTAGAAAGCTTCTCTCTGGGAAGCTTCATTCCTCCTTTTTCATTCTTTTAAAGTCCAGTTTTATGGCATGGCTAGCTTAGAACTGGTTTCTTGAAAATTCAAAATTGTTATTCTTGGTGATGCCTCAAAGTAATTTTTTTTAAATCACCGCTAATATCCCTTGTTGGAAAGAAAAGCAATGGGTGAACTAGCTGGAATGTGGCTGAATGTGCTATTGCAAAAGAAGGGGGTTCGAGGAATGGGTCAACTGCTGCCTCCCTCACCCTTTTTTAAGAAACCAAACCACCTTTCAGTGTGAGGGTACATCCACAACATAGGGGAAAATTTGCTTAATTGATCTTAAATGTGGTCAATGTATTGTATGATAAATCTGGGATGTAGCTATTGTGGGTCTTTTTTTTTTTTTTTTTTTTTTTTCTTGTTTAAGGGATGGTAAAGTCATGAGCTAGAATCTGAGTCTACCTTGCTCTGCTCTTCTGCCATATAGCCTGATGTTTCTCCAGTGTATGGGCTCTTGCAGCGTATACTGTAACTTCAGGGGGTGAGGATGGGGGAAAAGTGACAGAGGACCAGAGATCACAAGGGGCAGGTAGTGTGTGATGTTAGGAGTGTAAGAATACTGAGTTAGTCAGCCAAGCATTGTAAAATACTGAAGGTACAGGTCAGCCAAATATTTAAGCAACTGTGGAGCCATTCTATTAGTATCTGTTGCTAAATTGTTTATTCAGTTATTTATTAAGGATACTAATATCATGTTTTTATTACTTATTTTTGTCTTTCTTCTACTTCTCCAAAAGCAAATATATTGTATTGAAGCTTACATAGAAGCTATAGCATGGAATACATTACTTCTAGCAATTGGGTAATAACATGAGTGTTTCTATTTTGAAGTATCATGCTGTTAAGTCTTTTTGGATCAGTAATTATAAAAGGCCCTAGTTTAGTGTGTTATACATACCATCTTATATCTAAATGTTGATGCTTTGTTTTCCTGTAATGTTGTTATTAACGTCTTCCTGAAGTTAGTGGAAATGGTCTTCTGTACTACATCTCTTAAACTTAGCTATGGCAAAATTGTGCTATTGTGGAAAATCTCGCTGCCAATCAAAAGGTAAAGTTCAAATTTGCATTATACCACTAACTCTCGGAATATATCAACTTGTAAATAATTTTGTGATAAAAGAAACTTGAGGTTTAAATAATTTTTTTTTAATTGTTCGACAACAAAAATAATAACAACTAGGGCAGGTTTGAGGTTAGCTGGATTTTTACCTGTTTTTTGTATCTTTAAGAAGCAATTCTAGGATCTTAAAGGAATCTTGAATTCTTCAACGTATGAAACCTTAGGGTTAACAGCAACGTCCTTTGAATTTTGTTAAACCTTATGGCTGCTAGCCTCTTGTACTTTGAATTGTAACTCTTATGTAGTTTAGTGGTATTCTTCACAGCTTTTCATACATAAGCTTTTCATAGGAGTGAACCTCGAACACTGAAACTCTCTTGAATGTTGCCTTGACTTTGAAATCTGATAAAGAATAGTTATATTTTAACCTAAACTTGTAAGCTCAATTTATGAAATGAAGCCAAATGAACTTCCCTCTAGTGATATGCTGCTGCTACTGTAAGCTTCATTCACATCCACTGGAGACTTTCAACTTTACAGCTACCTTTACCAATGCCTTTTTTCCTTGATCGGATTTATCTGGTCTGGTTCATTCTGTAAGAAACCTTTTAGCTTCTAATCCTAATGATCAATTAAGTACTTGATGTAAAACTTCATTTCGCTCAAGTCAGTAAGGATCACTGTTGTGTCTGAAGTTTTAGACAGCACTGACAATTTGATTATTGCTCGGTGTGTACAATGGAATAAACTCGAGTACTTCAAGCGAGTTTTCAGCTGCCTTTCTGCTCCGCCCCCCCGCCCCAGTCTTCCCTGGGGGGGAAGACCATTCGTCAACTGAACTGAGATTTCAGTATCCTGTCCTAATACTCTGATACATTTGCTTGCCTGGTTAGTTTTCAGTTTAAGATTATTTCTTCCATTAAGCAGCTGGGCTGTTGGGTAGTGTGATGGAAAATAGAAAGTATTGAATGAACAATGGTGAAGAATAAAGATACGAGAGAAGCAGAGGCTATTTTTGTATGCATTTGCTCCATATACAATATCTATGAATGTACGTTTTACTTGAGAAAGTGAATGAAAGCATCAGTGTAAGTAATGGTAAATTTCTGTTTGTTGCGCTTAAGAAGGAAAGAATATTCATGCTGTGTTTCAGTTTACTTAGAATACTATTCACCTTCTCATTTCTAAACTGGAGTGGATGTAAGCTGTTGCATGAGTTGCATTAAAATATTGAGAAGTTTTTCTTGTCTTTTTTTTTTTTTTTTAAAAAAAGCAGTGCTATTTATTAATGTGGTCAGGATGAAAGGCCGTATGTATGTGCTGCATAGAAAATATGTTACAGTATTTTATCCTAATTTTTCTGAAGAGGAAAAGTGATGCTGATTTGATGCACAGTACTGTGGACTATATGAAGTACCGAAAACGGTTGACATTTTCATTAGAGTTGCAATTTAGCTTGTAGAAGTCAGAAATAGATTTTTATCAACTTTAAATATTTCCCTTTATACCTACCTACCTCTTTAAAAATCTTGAATTTCTTTTTCCAAGGAATTATATTGTATGTTACCAATAGAGATAACAGATTTAAAAAAAAGTGTCAGCTTGCTTCCAGTGCTACAGAAACGTACCTATTTTACTTCCCTAAGTCCCACATTTTTAAATTTTCTCTTACAATTTAAGCTTTTCAAGATAAAACCCTTTAGCTGTAGATTGTACTTATTATATGGGTATTTCTGTATTTTTGGAAACACTAATTAAGTAGTAGTATGAACTGTATGTAGAAAAAAAAGTTAACGTGCCTTTAAAGAAAACGAGTACATTCTTGCATTCTTGTTACATCACAGCACTGGTAGTCATGCTATGTGTACAGCATGTGTTTATGTCTGCAATTTTTCAGACTATGATTTTTAAAAAGTATACATTTTCATACAAACTGAGTGATCAAGTGTTGTGGATTGTTGCTTCACGTTGAGACTTGAGTTTAAAAGCAGTTAAAAATGCTTGATCTGCCTCCAGGGTACAATAAAAAAAAAAAAGTGCTGAAGTGCTTTTGCTATAGCTTAGTATAAGAGAACAAAACTTCACAGCTTAGGCAAGCAGCGACAAGTATGCAACTTGCATACAAACTTCTGTTGCAAAGGAATCTCCAAAAACCCTGCAGCTGAAGTTTGAGGCTTTATTAAGGAGGCACAGTTGAAGTACTGTTTGTTTCTTTTTGTGACTACATCCTAGTGCCAATCAAGTAATTAAATGTTGTTTTTGACAAAAATCAGAAAAGAAGCAAAAGGACTAATATGAAGAATTTGGTTCAGAGATTTGCATTTGAGAGAGATTATGATTAACAAAGTATGTTCCTAACTTAAACGTAACTAAAAAGTCTGTGCATACAGGATGAGTGTACATAAAGTACACAAAATATGTATGTGAGAAGCTAATTTCTACTTCTTCGTCAATTCTAATATCCTTTTCGTGAAGATAACTTGAAGTATTAACCCCTGAGTAAAATAACAATTCTGAGGACTTGCATAATCTAAACTTTTATTGTTTGTCTTCTCAATTAAAGGACTTAAAGTTTTAAAAATGGAGAATGTTGAATTTCCAGTCATAAAATGTCTAATGTTTGACTATGTTTTTCTCGTTTTCCTTTCAGCCTTTGATACTTCATTTGTCAGTACTGTGTTTGGAGATCTTTTTCCAGTATTTGGCTACATACCAGCTGAATCATAGCTGTTTACGTCTTTGTCTACTCTCGCATCACAAAGCACAAGTTGGACTCTGTGGAAAATGTCTTGATGGACCCATCCTAAGTGCAGTATGCTAACAGCTCATGGTGGTTAACAATGACTTCTAAGTGGTAAGACTCTTAAGATTTTTTCAAGATAAAACGAAACATTTTCATTTATTCAAGTGACTTTTTGCTTAGGTCTTTGTGTGCATGTTAACATGACAATACAGATGAAAATTTTGGACTACTACTTCAGATATGCATTATCTGAATGAAAGGGAGTCTGTGCTATGTGAAATCAAATATTCGTATGTCTCGGTATATTACGACATGTATCATAGTAGGGGCCAAAAGTGAATGTTTAAGAAAGAGCATAAAAATGGGGAAAGCAGTCTGCCAATTTTTAGTCATCTGTGATTGAGACCTTCCTAAGCTAGATGTTATTCCTGTATATTTAGTATTTCTCAAAGGATTTCTCTTCTGCGAACTTGTGTACTCAATGGAGATCAGACTACTTCATGCTAATASAGCATTTCCTTACAATGTGCAGGCAGGTGCCTGTGCTCTGTCCTCTTGTGGATGAAGCTAGGTACTGCAGCTAATTAGCAAAGGCAGTACAGCTCGTTATACAGATTCCTTTTCTTCTGCTGCTTTTCACATCAGGATTCTGTTGTAATCCAGTTGATCTGTATTGATGTCAAGCACAGGGCAATTGTTATGGATAAGGTACTTTTGATTTGAAGTGAATAGATCTAACTAATTCAATATCTAAACTCTCCTTTTAAAATAACGCAATGTACTACCTCTCCCTGTAATCAAGTAGTAAAACTGTTAGACTATATTTTCTTTTGTACTTTGAGAACAGAAAACACATTGGCATGATAGAGAAAAAATCCTTGAAGTGCAACTGTTTCTACAGTATTTGCTCTACAGACTTGCATATTCAGAGTGTTAAATAGTCTATAGTGTTTCTCCTCATAACTCATTTCCTTTATTGTACTTGCCTATGTATTACTTACATGAAAAGTAGAAAAYGTTGAATACATTGCCATTGGGTGATCTCTGTGTCATATCCCTGTTACTTGCCTCTGTCATTTGTTCTTGTTTCCAGTCAGATAATAGTACTTCACTTTATTCTGTCAGAATTTGATACCGTAATTATTTTGAGCTACGTATTTTTTCCTCTCAAAAAGTAACAAATTTGTTGCTGCAAGCCTATCTTGACTATCTTTTATTGTTCTGATGTTTAAGGAGGGCACAAGTACACTTCTTATCATTGGAATAGGAATTCCAGATCATTCTTAAGTAAAGATTTAAAAAAAAAAAATGGGGTGGGGGCTTGAAGCTATTAGTATCATTCTTACTATAACTTATTTTGGGATTTGGAGAATTAATTAATTGGAGAAATTAATTTTCATATATACTGAAGAAATTAATAATTTGTCTTATCTGAAGGCTTATAAGGAGGATAGTATAAGAAAAAGGCATTATGGAACCTTATGGAAATTCCTTTAATACAAATTATTCTCCTTAAGCAAATTTGAATTCAGCTGTAGTGTCGTAGAGCAACAATTGGTTCTTTTTTTTTAAGCACAGATCTCCAGTCTTTCAACAAGAGAAATTGTACTCTTGTTGTAGTACTCTGACTTTTAGAAATTAACATCAGAAGGGTGAGAATTTCCTTAACTCAAGGATGGAAGAACTCATACGTAATTTTTTTTTTTTAATGTTCTGATGTAGATGTGTACCCTCAATCTGTGTAAGCATATTGGCATGACAGGAAAAAAATCCTTGAAGTGCAGCTGTTTATACAGTTTTTACTCTATGGACTTAAATATTCAGACCATTAAATAAGCCCTTGGAAATGAGAAATCAGCAGAGAAGAGGGCTTGGTGAGTTTGATTTACCTGCTATGTTACGTTTACCACTTTTCTTAAAAAGAAAGACGTATTTTGCTCATGCTATTATTGAATTAAGTACAAAGATTATTATTTACATCATCTTTGAGACCAGCTTCGTATATAACAATCCATATGACTTCCCTAAATGCCCTTGTATTTAGATCAATCTAAAGCATATCTTCTAGGGGAAAAATCACCTTGATGCGTAAAAAAATAACTTTAATAATTAAAATTACTCTGCTGCTTAAAACTGAAAGGATATTAAGTATTACTTTAGCTGTTGGGGCCATTCAGTTCTGGAATCACAAAGTAGTGCATATGCAACTTACTAAGCTGATGTTTGACTAGGGTATTTGTATATGAGCAGATAGGTTTTGGAGGGACAGGACAGAAACTATCTGTTTTAACTATATCACTTGTTAATAGAGTTGAGTAGCAAGATATTTAGACTGTATTTTTTTAGGTAAACTTTTTTGTTTTCTGTGATTTTTTACTAAACAGATTCACATTTATTATCTATTGATTCTTTATACTGTGTTAGCAAGTTACTGTATTTTGAAGTAGTTATGTTAGATGTGTAGAATTTTGTCTTACTACCTAAATAGAACATAAGCATTTGGAAACTATATGCTTTAGTCCAGTATCTGCCACAGGTGTAGTTAGACTAGTGTTAAACTAGAAGGATGTTGACTTCAGCTGGCCATGATGCTGTGAGGTTTGGGACTGTGGTAGTTAATCCAGGTAAGTATGGTTGAAGCAAGTTCTACTTTGCACATAATGGTAGGAAAGTTAGCTTATGTATGTCTGTTTGGGCTGCAGCTGTCTTCTGGATTGTAGAGTGGGCAGAACTTATGGTATGTATCAAAGTATTAAATACTTTTAAAAGAGAGCATCTTTCCCCCCAATTCTGTGGGGGTGAGACTGCGTTTCAAAGGGCACAGCCAGTCTTAGCAGCATGCTTCAGCTGCATCCGAGGCTGTTGCTTGGAACTCCATCCTCAGGTCTCATGAGGTGTTAATTGGTGTAGCTTTGCAGCCCAGTCAGATACCTAGATGGATAGAGCAGTGTTCAGATTGTTTGCTAGCACTTAGCTAATAATGCTCTTTGTAAGGTTATCACAAGACTTTTGAAATTGTAAGGTGGCTCTGTACCAAAAGCTAAGCTCTGCCTAACTATGCTGTCTGATGTTTAATATTTTTCTGTGTGGTACTATTAACTCAAGTTCTCATTTTCCTCAGATGCTTAAATCATTTTTGACCTTTGAAGAACCAAAACCATTAAAGTACRTTCTGTCCTGCTGAAGAGCATGGAAAAGCATTCAGGGCACAGATATGGTCCCAGCTTATTGTTACAGTGCATTTTCAGTCTGTTTTTTAAAAAGCAAAGTCTATTATTTTTATTCCTCATTTTGATACCTGGTTTCTGTAGAACTATTAAGCTTTCAATTCAGTTAGTTGTGCTGTGTAGTCAGTTCAGATGATGTGCATGGGGAAAAATAAAAATTAAACCTTTAAAAAATGTTGTTATGTTGTGCTAGTTCAGATGCACTAATCCAGAACTGAATATATTTGTTGATCTTCTGGTAAAGAAGTGTTTGGATTTTAATAATAAAGAATGTTTCAGACAAAGTCTTTAACTCTCCTTTTATTCTGGATGTGTCAATTGGGTTGTGATTCCTATTCAGCTGTGGACAAACTGGGGTAGCTAGCAAATATCGAACTAATCAGAGCTAATTGATGTGCTGAACATATGTACTTACCATTAATGGTGTTTTTTTATATTATGGGTGTATCTGAATGAGTGAGGATTGGGACTATTATAAGTATAGAATCGTAGGAAAATTCAGGTTGGAAGGGACCTCAGGAGGTTTCTAGTCCACTCCCCTGCTCAAGCAGGGCTAACTGAAATCAGAGTTGCTCGGGACTTTATCCAGTCAGCTCTTGAAAACCTCCGAGGATGGAGCTTGCACAACCTCTCTAGGCAACCTGCTCCAGTGTTTGACTGCCCTCATGTGGTGGTAGGGAGGAAGGGGTTCCTCAGATTCAGTTGAAACCTTTTCTGTTTCAATTCATGCCTGTTGTCTCTTGTTCTTCTACCATGTGCTGCTATGAAGAGCTTAGCTCTGTCTTCTTGATAACCTCCTCATAGGTCCTAGGGGACTGCAATTTGATCCCCTGAAGCTGTCCCCAAGGTGAAAAAGACCAGCTCCCTCAAGCCTCTTCTCATGGGGAAAGTACTCCAGCCCCTTGTCTTAGTTGGCTCTCTAGTCAACTCACTCCACTGATCAATATCTTTGTATTTGCGTATTCCAAAACTGGRTGCAGTATTTTAGGTGTGGTCTAATAAGTCCTTTGATAATGTTTTTTGATCTACTGGCTGTGGTCCTATTAATACAGCTCAGGATACCATTGGCCTTGTTTGCAGCCAGGACAACACTGCTGGCTTGTAGTCAGCTTTCTGTCTAGCCAGTCCTTCATGTCTCTCTCAACAGAGCTGGTCCCAGGCCTTTATTGTTGCAAGAGGTTTCTTTTTCCCAAGTGYAGGACTTTGTATTTGGCCTTATTGAATTTCATAAGGTTCCTATTGGTCCATTCCTCCAGCCCGTCTAAGTCACTCTRGCAGTCAGGCCCTAGATAAGTCAGGTGTATTGACTTATCCTCCCTGGTTGGTGTCATTTGAAAACCTWACAAGAGTGCACTTAGTTGCCTATTCCAGATCACTGACAAATATGTTGTACCAGGCATGTCCCAGTACATGGGACCTATCTACTCCATTTGTTGTCAGCCTCTAGGTAGAGCAGGACACATCAACTGTTGAACACTACTCTATGAGCATAACCATCCAACCATTTTTTCTTTTTAAATACATCCAACRGTCTGCTTATCCAGACTGTAATATCCTAATTTGCATGCAAGAATACTGTGGGAGACAGTTTTGGAAGCCTTGCTGAAGGTGAGGTAAATGATACCCACTGTGTTCCTGTCTTTTATGAATCCAGTAATTTTTTTTCACAGAAAGCGATCAAATCCCATCATTGTTTATCACCCTTGATTAAATCAATGCTGACTGTTCCTAGTCACCACCTCCTTCATATGTTCAGAAAGGTGTTTCAAGAGGATCCGCTTGACAGTTTTTTCCTGAGGACCAAAGTGAGGCTGACCAGCTTTTARTTTACTGAATTGTCATTCAGGCCTTTTTCTTGAAGATAAGTAAAACGTTTGCATTTTTTCCAGTTGTTGGGGACCTCCTTCAGTCTGTGACCTTTCATAGATGATAGAGAGGGGCCTTGCAATGTCATCAACCTGCTCCTTCAGCACTCCAAGATGCAACCCCTCTGGTTTCAGCAATGTCTATGGTTCAGGTTGTCATAAGTAGTCCCTGACTTGATCTACATCTACTGCTGGTAGTTCTTCCATTTACTGAACCCTGTGTCTAAGTGACAAAGTGGCCTGGGAGACAAAAAGGCCTCAGGTGAAGAGAGCAAGTATCTCAGCCTTGTCCCTGTCTGCTGTCACTGAATCATCAGCCTCATTCAGCAATGAGACCACATTTTCCTCATTTCCCTTTTACTATTAATGTAGGAGTAAAGTGCTGCTGTTGCCCTTTTTGTGCTTTGCAAATGTCAACTCTAATTGCACTTTTTTTCTGAAAATCATCCCTACAGGCCTATGTTGTCTGTGCCTGCTTCCATCTCCTATACACTACCTTTCTACAGAGTGTGTGGGTGTGTATGTGTGTGTATATATATGCACATATATATTTAGATGTAGATATGATTCTAGATGCATAATCCAATGTTTTACACATCAATAGTATCTAACTTACYCCAGTAGTGTACAGTTTAATTATATTTTGTTTAATCTAAATTAAACTGACATCTATGCATTAAAAAAAAAATCTCTTTTTAACATGCTGGCTGTCATCTCTCAGTAGTGGTGACCATTAACAACATTTTACCAAACCTCTTTCTTGGGCTTATTATCTTTCTGACTGAGTGAACGCCACACAGTGGTCTGCAAGTAGTAGTGAAGTAGAAGTTCCCAGAACTTTGTCTGGTGTTAAGGCAAATATATTACATACATCTGTTCAATGTAGATGCACATTGTCTAAACTAATATAAATTTGCTTGCTTCCTGTATACTATGACATTGGTAGAAATTATTTTTTTTTAATAATATGAGAACTGTTGTGTTCTCTTCTGTGTTCTGTGTATCAGTACCTTGGTCCAGAAGATCATGAATTTAAGATGTGGATGTAAATAATCCTTACTTTAAATAAAAAACTGTCTCTAATCTGAAAAGTGATTACTTAATATAAGCTGCTGCAGTTTCATAATACTGTTTATCCCTGAACTGATTTCCTGGTGCAGTGACAATAGAAAGGCTGAAAGCAAACTTCCTGTCTTTCCTCTAAAATTGTCTGAGACATAAGTTAGGACAAATAGTCTATTCCTGTGTGTAAGTGCCATTGCTAAATATTGTTCAGAACAGTTGATGCACCTGTTTATGTATTGKAAGTGTTACACTTAAATTTGGCTAGGCTTTTCTTAGTTATATTAGAAGGAAAAAAGTCAGGACCATCACGATGAAGAAAAATTTAGAACAGCCCTTGGCTTGTAATGCCTTTCTCGACAATTTCATTAATTGTGTCTATGTAAATTGTGAGATGCATGTTAGGGAAACATCAAAAAAAATTTATTTTATATTACAAAGTTCTTACTAAGATGAGTTTTGTATTTGATGTAGTTTAGTGGTCTTCATCCACTTTTAATAGTTTGTTTTCTTTTGTGTGGATTTTTTCCTCCTGCATTTAAGTGTTAGTTCTTACTCTGCTGCCATGCTACAGATACGGGGTTTTTTCTGCTGAAGAGCTTTGTAGAACAGCTTACTTGCAATAAGAAATGACTCTCAGAATGCCTACAATTGATGCCTTATGTTGTTCAAGTAATGTGGATCATCTGATTTGCATCTGCAAGAAAACGGAAGATGAACATGCTAATAGGGACACAGAAGAGTTGCTCAGTCTTCGAAGTGGGAAAACTGTATATGTATGTGTGGGACTGGAAAGGAAAACTGTCAAAACTGTCTCACAGCATTGCACTTCAGCAGGATTCTGTTATTTATTTCATTTTTTTATGTTGCTGAGAAGACTAGAAGGTTAGAGTTCTTCTGTAGCAATATCCAAAAGTCATGGATGATTATTTTGGAGTTTGATATAGATTTCTTTATGACCATAAATTTGTTTTAATGTAATCCACTTGTATGTTCAATTAATAATCTAGAACACTATCAGCAGTGTTTGTTAATACGTGAAATGAAATAGATCTGACTTTCAAAAGTGCTTGAAAGATTGTGGATTTTTTTTAGAGACAACTCTGCTTGAAAGACTGCATCAGTGAGAAGATAGTGGAGAAAGAAGCTGTCTTCTAATTTTGTACTACTTACYGCTCTGAAATTCATGCTACATATTGTATGCATCTTAAAATCTTATTTTTAACRCTAATTTTGGTCAAATGGCAATCTTGTTATTAGCTATGGAGGCACTGCTCTTCTCATGAAGCCAGCRGCTATTTACTTCAGAAGAATTATCTTGGAGAGATGCTTAATTCAAAAGAAACAGGAACTTTTTATCAGGAAGTAGGCTAACTGCTAAGTTTATAAGATTTAAGGAAGAACAACTTTGTGTTACAGTTAAAATCTTTGATAATGTGCATCTGTCTAAAGGAAACAAAGCAGAAGTCTTTAGGAAACTGGAAAATGCCTATTCCTTGGCTAGTAAGCAAGACATACATATGGTGTGTCTTTGGAGTAAAGTACCTGTTTTGTATAAAGATTGGGAGACAAAGACACTTGGTCACAGGTTTGGTAAAAGCACAAGTGCTGCAGTTGTCTCTGATGTTACATACTCAATTGTACAGCTTTCCTGTGGAAATATTTGTTCTCCTTTGCAGTGCTTCTGCACAGCAGGGTTTAAAACATCTTGCCTTTCTTTGCCCAGAGGCGCTTTACATTTACTGTGCACTTGATGAAGTTCTCGCCTCTGCTATCAACTTTTTCTAGTTAATATTTCTGGCTCGGAARTGGCACCTTTTACAAAGTGCAGTAACTCTGCCTTTGATGCAGGCGCTGCAGTAACGAACTGGGACATAGCATCCCCTCATGTGATCCTTTGATTTGAGGCATGCTACAAAGAGCACAGGGATTCCGGCTAAAAYGTACAGCAGCGTCAAGGAAAGAATAACAGCTTTGTGAGAGAAAAAGGCCCCTTTCTGTTTATGGTTTACTTAGCTAATATTCATAACTTTAGCTACCTTTGATCAGCTAGCTCTTCTGTGTGAATTGATGTAAGAGAAATCCTAGTGGACAAAAGCACAGGCTTGACTTCTGTATTTGTATCCATTTGTAGATAGTCAGCTGACTTRAAACATTCACTATACTACAAACAGACCTGTGCATGTTTGTTTTTTTTTCTTAATGTGTATATTGAACTATCTTTAAAGAATTTTGTTTGATGCAACAGATTAATTTGAAAGGAATGGATATTTTTGAAAATGAGCTATTAAGAAATKAGGAGAGTAAATTAGCAAATTTCTTTTGCAATGTCTTCCTTAAGAAGGAAATAATTCTTTTTAAGACTCTTCTGTTCTTTTACTATGACAATTGAAAGTCTTTTATTGTTGTTCTATTTAGAAAGCCACGGGGTAAGCAAAGGAAGCTGTTTATTCTTTTTTTTTCTAATCAAAAGACCRGAATATYAATTTTCCTTTAAATAAAGGAATTATAGCCTACTCTGGTGACATACTCAGCTGATGCATCCTTCAAGTAAAATGTCTACCTGTTTGCCTCTTTCTGCTCTTCAGACTGTTTCTTTTTTTATTTATTTATTTTTTATGGTTCCTGTAGAAACAGTATTATTATCACCTTTAGATAGGTGTAATAGACCAATTATCTTTCTAGTCAGGAGAAGAAAAAATTCCCAAGTTCTTTCATGATATGAGCTAGTCTGATTCCCCTCCCTCTCCTCACCTTGGTATTAGAAATGAGAATACCCCTGCTGAATCTGAGGATGTGCTGTAGCTAAATGTACACTATCATCATCCATACTGTCTTTTTTTTCAAGTCATCACCCATGATATTTCCATCTGTTCTAGAGATGCGTTTTGATGTGTGGTATGTGGAAAGAGCTAATATTTCAAGGTGCTCCCTGAGTCTTTCTGTTGCCCCTGGTCATTGCTAGAGTGTCTGAGCGGTGGAGGCTGTGTGAAGAAGCAATACTTTTACCTCAGTGGCTGCATGGAGGTAAGGTCTGTTCACCCAGCTTCTGAGGCCACACAGTTAGTGTGCTGTGTGTTGTTTCTTTGCTTTTTTTTTTTTTTAAAAAAAAATCTTTTTCAGGAT
>NW_028186978.1:2420905-2450423 GCF_003343005.1 Rhea americana
AACTATCGATACATGACAACTAGTATACATTCCTTCTTCATGCGTAGTAGATGAACTTAATGAGATTTGGGGCTCTTTTTTTTTTTCTTTGCTTTTTTTTTTTTTAAAAAAAAATCTTTTTCAGGATCCTAGTTTTTATCTTTCTACAAATTTATAAACTTTACTTTGATAATACAGCTGATTTTAGCAAACAAACCTGCATGGCCACGCACATAAATGTGGCATATATGATAAAAATGGAAACTTTCTCTTGGATGACTGACTTTATTTTTTTAGATTTCTTCTTTTTTCCCACATACTTGTTTATTTAGTGACTATAGCGTATTGAGGATATTCTAGCAATGCTTTTAGCAATTGTTTTTGTTTATTTGCTAGTAATCCAATATYGATAGATTTTTGTTAAGCTTCTCTCTTTTTTCTGCCTATTAGAAACAATTTTAGACCATAATTTAGTGCATACGTTATATCAGAACCTCTTTCATCTCAGTTCTCTGGGGAGTTTCCATATAGGCAAAATAAATGAGATTTCACCCAAAATATATTTCAAGTCAGTATTTTCTCCCTTGTGTGCAAAACYTAAAACCAAATCTAACCACATGAATCTATTTACATGTATTCTCATTCCTCTTCAGAAAACAGTGCAAATAGCTTGCTTTTTTTTTTTTATGAATTTAATGAATACAGTTCCTTAAATTGCTGTAGTTCTTGATATCTAAACATATATAGGATTCAAAGGATATCTGTTTTCTCTTAAACATGAGCGACARCTTACAAATACTTATGTATTCAATTCAAATACCAATTCAGTTCAAAATATGGTGATCCCATAAGCTTCCATAGAGCTCTGCTGGGTGTCTTATCTGCTGCTGGTGATTTAATTTGGGGTTTTTTGTTTTGCTTTTTCCTTAAGGTAGGAGCCAATCAGATGTTAATAAAAACAAAAAAACAAAAAAACAAAACAAAAAAACACACACAAGAAACCCCCAGGCCTTTAAGTGGAAGAATTATCATTAATATCTGTGTTTGCAGTATAAACAAATCTTTCCATTCTTTTGGGATTATAGCATTTGTATTAAATACCTGCCATAAACTGGTAGCTGGTACTATGGTAAATTGTACTCAGATGAACTATTATCTGATGAGTAGATTTCTTATGCATTCACTCTTCTACTGCCTTGAATTTGATACAATCATTACATGTCCATAATAGATAGAAAGGCATCTTGATCTGAGCAGTAATGCATTTGTATTCTTTTAATATAGGTGCCAGTCTTTCTTTAAGCTTTGAAATGTCAGAGACTTCAGCCCAGCACACCTGATGCAACTATATTCATTGCAGTTGAGGGACACCTGAAACTAAGCTGTCTTCTATTTAAAACAAAGTTTTGGCAGCAGTGTTTATTCTTTCTAGTTATATTCAGGTTATTGAGTGAAAAGAAGGGGTAGACTTATCTTTGGAAAATATAAAAGTTATGTTTAAAGTATGTAARTATTAGAGAACAACTGCAAATGCTAATGCTTTATACTGCAGGAAGATTTTCATTTAGGATTTGAAAAGGAAACTWCTACTCTTTTAAATTCTAAGTTTGTTATATATTTCCACTGGAAAAATATTGTAACACTTTACAGGTGGTTATTTTCGTCTTTCAGATAGAGGAGAGGAAAAGGGAAAAGCTTTGAAGTTTTATATTCAAAGATATTTGTGGTCAACCATATTAAAAAAAATAATGTATTTTGGATAACATTTTTTTAGGAAAGCAGAGACTTTTGTTTTACATATATCATATGCCTAGGAGTAACATTTTAAAGTCCCGCAGGTAGGACTTCTTTGAAAAATAATTTATAGACCTAGACYTGATTTTGGTACACTTGTTGCTGAACAGAGAGTTAACTTAAGAAAGTGAAGTTCTAGAATTTCTCTGTGAATGTAATTTGGGTATTAACATGTGGATTTTAATCTCCAGTTGTATGTATTTTTCTGAAAGGATAATTGTGTTATTAGCAAAAGATCTTACTGTGAAACTTTATATAAGAGGGCTGCATACTATATGATATTATACATGATGTTTAAAAATAYGTTGGTCTTATAGCTAAAGTAAGTTTTGCCATACAAATATGTTTGCTGTTGGTTCCTCTTACGCTAATTACAAAAAAACTGTATTAAAAAACCTCCAAGGCTCCTGAGGACTTTTTACTGCAGTGGAATGTTCCCTCTTATTTTCTGATCTGGCATGTCACTGTAATTCCTCYTTTTCCAACTGTTTCTCTAACTAAACTTTCTGTTTTCAATGTATTTGCTTAGTTTTAATCTAGTATTTTTCCTTTTATTGCAATTCAATTTTTCTTTTACTGATCCTTGTTTCAGAGGCTTACTTTTTAGCCAGAAAACAATGAGTAGCTTTCTTTTTTTTTTTTTTTTTTCCGCTCCTAAAATAGTGTTTCAGAGGTTGTATTTTACACAGTTGATTTGCTTGGAAAAAATTATCATTTGGACTTCTGCAGTAGAGGAACTTTCTAAGTATAGCTCCTATGTCTGAGATGGAGAGACTAACTTGCTTACTATTTTRCCTTTTTAAAAAAGAGCTGTAGTGAAATAAAGAAATATGTTTGCTATGCTGTGTATCATATTACCTTATTTTGTCATTTTCTTGTAAGCAAATAGAAAGTTAATTTAACCACTAATCAGTTCACTCAACAGAGATAAAACAGGTAAGTTTAAAAAAATTTTTAAATGAGAGTTGAATGTCATTATAATCCTTCTTGAAAAGACCAATGTAAAGACCAACTTACTGCTTTTGCCACTCTAAAATTGCAATCTATTTGCAATTTTATACAATGAAGTAGTACATTGTAGTCACACTTTATTATATGTTGTTCATAAAAGCTGCAATGTAAGGGAACACAGTCAGGTAGATGATTTTCGTTTTGAAGATCTTTGTATTAAAATGCTGTGTACCCTWCTACTTGTGAAAGTAAATTGGAGCAGTTGGAGGCTGCATTTTGATAACAATTTGTAAGTTCTTAGTTAACCTTGACTCTTCACTATGCTTACATGATATCAGAGTATTTTCAATGACGGAACACATTGAATTTAAACTTCTCCAAAAAAAGCCTTTGTATTTCTTATCCTATATGTTTTTCTATGATGAATAGTCAGCATTAGAATAAATRTGTGTCCAAAAGATTTGAATCGCAAGCTTGCAGAGTGCTTTCAGTATATCTAGTATCCTGAGCATAACTGCAGTACTTGCTTGAAAACATATTATCAGCATAGTGTTGATAAATCTCTGCACTTAGAAAACATTGCTTTATCAGTACAAAGATACAGATTCTTGCAGGTGAAAACTTGATCAGGAATGTTACTACAACTCAATACYGTTTATAAAGCTTTTCTTAACAGATGGTGTACTGTAATCTGTAATTACAATCATGAGAATAACATATCTTCCAGGTCTCTAAGTTTGAGGATAAGGTTGGAAAGAATTTATGGCTTATAATGGGAGATAGTAAAGAAGATGACAATTCYAGCAGTGTCAAATGTAGTAGAAATGTAGAAAATTTTATACTGGGTATCTATAAAGCAAAATCAATATTAAACAATACAAATTTACACAAATGAAGACTTAATACAAGTAAGCTCTATTCTTTGAGGTATTCCGTGTGTATTTAATTACTTAGAATGGTGAGATTCTGATGGAAAGTCAGAATTGCATTAATACACAATTAATGTAGGCTTTGTTGTTAAAATATTTGGAGATAATAAGCTAAACTTTGGTTTAAAAAGTAATGTAGTTTCTGTAAAGAAGCATTTGGATTAGGTCATGTTTTTTAAGAGTAACCAAAACAAACATCTTTTACCTGAGAAATTTATTTTGAATAGAGTCTAGAGGAAAAAAGTGGGAATTACTAGAGGTCTAGAGAAGATGAGTGGTAAGGAGAGATTTTAAAAGTTTTTGGTCTAAAAGAGAGAAGACGAGAGGAATGGAAGGTCAGTTTTCAAATATGCAGGAGTGCTGAAATGAAGAAAGGCATCACTGGCTATCAATGTCTGTGCTCAATAGGACAACARCAAATGAGCTGAAATTAGTGGAAGGAGAAAAAAAAAAGATGTTAGGGAAGTGTTAACAGTAATGAAGCATAAAATRGATTACCTAGAAAGACTGTGAAGTCTTCAATGCCACTGATGAAAATCTGTGAAACCTACCTATGTGATCTGGACTTGAAAGGGTGGAATGAGGGACTGGATTGCCTCTTGAAATCCTTTCAGCTTTTTTTTTCATTTTTTTTAATCTGTAATTAGATGTCCTTTTGCTGCTAGTACTTACTCTGATTGTTTAGCACAACTGAAAGACAATAGAGACCATTAGACACGTGATTGCAATGACTGAATGTAAGCTCTTTTAAATTTTATGAAGCATTCAGGAATTTGTGTCCTGAATATCAATGTGGTTTCTAGCCTTTTCAGTTATTTTCTGAGCTTTAAACCATCCTGCCCCTCAAAATCAATGTCCTGCTCTAAATGATACTAGTGTATTTCTGTGCCTTTGGGAAGACTATTGCATGGRTGCTTATCCTGACACACCATCTCCTTCTGCCTATTACAGAAAACATGGCCACCAATCTCAAGTGTGAATAGCGAAAGAAAGAATAGTGTGCGCATTTTTGTGGAGTGGGATGGGTGATTAATTCCTCTAGGTTGCCATAATGTAATTAGTGCCCTCATCTCCATTCATCTGCTAAGAATTTAGTGTGATCATCTTACAAGAAGTATCTGTCCTTCTATCTCCCTCCAGTTGTGATATTTGGCTCTACATAGCCTCATCTGTAGCATTTTGACAGCTGGATTGTAAATTATGTATTTCTGATCAGAAAGTATGGTCAGCAGCTTGCTTTGGAGAGGTGGATATAGTCGTAAAAATATTGTGTGATTTCTTTTTTATGAGAACAGAGATCACGTACAACATATCGTGAAGAGTTATGAGAATTACCTTTAGTGTCTSTACAAGGAGATTCCACTTGGCTGTATTCTGTACATAGGCATTTTATATAGGAAGGTTCTCCAAGCTTACTTATTACCTCAAAACGACACATTTTTTTTTTACTTTTATAGTTTACTTCTGTAGTAATTTGCAGCAGGGCTACTTAYGAATACTGCGCAATGCTACTGACTGCATAATGTTTTTCTACRATACAATATATATTGTATCATAGGTATATAATTTTGTTTCAAAGATTCAAATTTAAAGGCATTTACGAGCAAGTAGGGGGAACTTTCCTAATTCCCATGGGCTCAGGTATGGTATTGGACAGTAAAGGAGCAACACGCTTGCACTCACACTCCAGGGAAGGGACTATTCCTTAACTGATAGGGAAATTGAATGTTTGTACCTGGGTTTATGTTCAACTGAATGAGCAACAGCTCGCATTAGACTAATATTTGTGTTTTTCTAAGCAATGAGTGGGATTTTATTTACCACTTTAATTATCAATACTAGTTCCCCTCTTGCATTCTTTGAACAAGACCTCTTCTAAGACTCTCCCTACTGAGACTGTGATTTCCTCTTACTYGTAAGTACACAAACAAGCATGAAGCAAACATGCTCATTCTCTAAACTACTTTCCATTATCAGAAGTTTTTAAAAAAATCTTTTTCCATTGCATTCATCTGCAAGTTACTGGCTGAAGTGTTACCTGTTTTTACCCATTTAATGACCTAATTAGTATGCAAGTTCTCAACATGGCACCAATTTTCAAAAGAYAGTGTTAACAAGTAATGTATCATGGCTGCAAGAACTGCCAAGAGGGAGSGTGAGGTCAGAAAGAAGACGGCATAATAGCTTAAATCTAATRTTAAAGACTTACAGAACAGATCAGGAAAATTTGCAGATCTGTGCAATTGCTAACACTCTRGTCTGTGAAGTATTGGCTAGTTTGGGTAGATTTTCTTTCTTTCTGTGCATCTGTGCTTTTCTGACTCCTAAGTCGAATGTACCTATCTTCTCAAACTGGACTGTTTGCAGGCAAATATTAGTGAACATAGTTGCCACAGCAAGTTGTAATGTGAAATGGGAAAGGAGGTAAATCTGGGAAATAGTCACTATCAAAATGTGAAACAAGCTGTGAAAGAATCTAGAACCACTTGTGTCTCYTGTATTACTCTTTCCTGCAAGATCCCTTAACAAAATTAAACTTTAATCAAGTATTTTTCTTTYTTTGTTCTTTTAGGGAGTAAATAGAAGGACATAAATCTTTTTAACTTTTTAAACTTTTTTTTTTAATCTCATATTTGAGTTCTGCTTATATTGTCTCTGTAAGAGCATGGTGAAGGTGTACCTAATCTCGTAGAGAGTGAGCCAGTAATTTCATATGGATAGATTCATGAATTTAACAACTTTTTTTTTTTTTTTTTTTTGGGGGTTGGGTGTTAATTTTTACTGTTTTGCAGTGTAGTACTTTTTGTGACCTTGTTTAAAATATTCTATTTTCCATGTTCTTCAAGGGAAGAGCTAAAGTAAATTAGAAAAACTGTATGAGTCCTGTGTAAATCAAGACAGAACCTGTATTTTATCTAGATGTCTAGAGGACTTCCACTGTTATTGGAAACTGAGCTTGTCCTGTACAGCTTAACTCTCTGAACTGAGTAAGCTTGCCCTAATTACAGGAAGCAATGAAGAAAAGTCACAGTGAGGAAAGCATAATTTCCAGATGTCAGTAAGGTTTTAAACTTGCATTCCTTGCRTAAAGTTTTAAAAGTAAACTAAGATTAGGTCAGGTTTCTCAGGGAAGCAAGGTAAATGCACTGGTGCAGTGCACCCTTTAGGGACCATAATAAAGATTATCTTGAATAATAGATTCTTTCTCTAACCATTAGATTTTTATGCTTCAGGTAAAATTTTGAARGTCTGCTCTTTGAACACGAGGGAAYGTAGATACTTATTTCATGCAGTGTTAGAAAAAATCTAACAGAAAAAGAGTTATGATGGCTATGAAAAGATGTATGAATACTTGTGTCAGAAACATATGTTGCATCATCTTGATTTATACCCTTATACCAAATTATGCTTTAATGTCAATTTGGTGATGTATWATAATATACATATGCTCAGTCTCTGACTTATTAATTTATCCATCCTGTCTTTTCTGTAAATAAAGCTACATTAAGGCTGGTAACTCTGTCCCTTGCATATTTCTATTAAGTATTTAAAAATATTTTGGTAATGGTTTTCAGCTCTTAAATTCTCTGAGATTCGATTTTATAGCGGTGTTACCATTTTTGTTTTGAGTGGTTTGCTCYACAGAACCTTTGTTTTTGAATGTTCTTTTTCTTATTGCCTTTGCATAGAAATATCAACATTATGCTTGTTTTCATTAATCTTGATTGATAACATAAAAGAGCATAGCTTCCTTTCAGTGTTTTCTAGAGAGAAAGCTSTAGCCACTTCTACTGTGTAATGGTTCAGCGACATCTTCTCTTTCTGGCCAAAGTARTGTGTGGTGTTTCTACTTGCATCTCAGTGGATGAAATTCAGAGTACGTACTGTGCTGGGATTTGCTTTTAAAATCAACTTATTTGAAGAAACTCCAGCATGAGAAGAAATACATAGGTTTGAGAGATCCTGTGACATGTCAATGCTCTAAACAAGGAGGAGGTTACTGACAGGAAGCCTACAGCATTACCCTGACTAAGGACTGTAGAAGTTGCAGAATAGACGAAAACCTTAAGCTTCTCAGGAATGTCTAATGAATTCGGGAAAGCATTGTATTACTGCATGCAACTTCAAGATAAGAGCARTTACTGCCCAATACATAAACATTAAAAATGTCAGGACCTTTTTTTATTAAATACAATATATTGTATTCAGTAAGTTATCATGCAATTATGTTTTGCATTCAGCTCCTAATTGATTTTTTTTTTCGAGGATTTTTTTTTTTCCACTCTGGGTGTATTCATGTCTGCTAATGCTAGATATTTAAACCCAAACTTCTGTTAAAAAAAAAAAAAAATCCTGAGAAAAAGCCCCACAACTCACTTCTAAAACCTGACTCCCTCAAACAGAACAAATACAACTTAAGTCACTGAAAAAGTTCTGCAGAAATTGAGACTTTAGCTAAAGCTGACAGTTGTTTGTTACTTATCTTTAATTTCTCAGAAAAGTGAAAACCAGGCATTCCTTGAGGAACATAGGGACAGCTGAAACTGTTTGCCTATTTACATTAAAATAAAAAAAGCTATAGAAAAATGGCTTATGTTTAAAGTATTTTTCCATGTAAAATAGCTGCAACAAGTTTAAAGTGATGGAGACAAAGTTTGTGTGGAAATTGTACATTGTTTGTCCCTGTGTATTCCTGTCCTTTCATAGTATATTTGCTGTAAAGTTAGTTACACTAGTTGAACTGGACCAAAGAAGTCATTAATGCTCAATTGTTTGGAAATTAACTACAAAATGTGATTGTAAATTGTGTGAAAGACAGTCTATTGTAATTTCAAATGTGTTTTGAAAATTGTTTCTGACTTGCAAAGWTAATTCCTTTAAATTTGTCAGGTTATTGCAAGGGCATAGCCTGAACTGTCAAATGGTTGATGACTCCAAAAATACAACAACCAACCTAGAAAAATGTACACAGAAGGAGAAAAAGTTTATCTTGTCCATTTAGAAATAGTATTTATTTTCTTTAAATACAGAAACTAGGCAACTATTTTAAAACACAGTTTTAAAGCAAAGAGGCTTTTAATTAAAACAGACAAAATGGACCCCCCCAAAAAAACAAAAGTGCAGCTTATAAAGAGAAAGAAATAGATTTTGCCTCCTT
Organism: Rhea americana; assembly: GCF_003343005.1. Lineage (NCBI taxonomy): Eukaryota > Metazoa > Chordata > Aves > Rheiformes > Rheidae > Rhea > Rhea americana. The sequence goes on from NW_028186978.1 coordinate 2,429,717, forward strand.
TTGTTTATTGTGCTAAATTATGACAAAGTGAATTGATGTCTTGCTAATTTGTTAACAAACATAGAATAGGTCCAGTATCTGGTACTGTCATGAATTTAATGAAAGTATATAAATTTACACTTTGAGACTGGAATTCAAGTTTAATTTGTAACTTAACTATTTTATTCKGTTTGCTGTTATGTATCTTTGATCYTCATGTTTTTGAGGAAGATCAGATTGTTTTCACTGAGATATGACAAATTCTAACAAATTAGGCTTCTTTTCTGAGGTACCAGAAGGGAAAACTTCCAGTACTCCTTTTTAGTAAATAATTGAGTGCTCTAATAGTTGTGCTACTTTCTCAAAAGATTTATTCTGCTTGAAGAAGTGATGTCAGGTTTGAGTTAACAAGTTAGAGAAAATAGTGTGGGGCAAATAAGGATCATTACTAATGCTATGATCCAATATGGGATCCAGAGGCCATAGTTAAACCCCTCTCCTCYCCCAGCGAAGTAAGGGGTATTAGCACTCCCTGGAGACCTGCAAATGGAGCTAGAGACCGCTGGGTACATCAYGCTGGCTTTGCGTGAGCTGGATGTGTTACTGTTCCAAGAGGCAGAACATACACCTTTTCTGTACTACAGCGTCCTTGCTGGAAAGGCTGCTCTGGCGTAACCTGCAGCGTGAGTGCCGAACAGAGGGGGCTGTTCTGCTTTGGTTGCACGCTTGCTCTGTCCTGCCGGTGTCGTTGAGTTGCGGAGGAGCTGGGCTGTGTGAGCCAGCGGGGTTCTGAGTGCCAAAGAGCTGGGCTGGCGCTGCTCGGGCTCGGGCCAGCTCGGGCTGGAGCAGTGTCTCTTAAGGGCAGGGCATATTTTAATGATACAGTATTTGCAATGTATGCCTGCAGCTTGCTGGCACGGGAGCGCCGCCAGATACCTCTCTGTAGTTTCGGTTCTACAACTCAGCTATTTTGCCAGCATAGTTATAGCTAAGAGTTTGGAAAACACTTTTACCATCATGCCAACGCAACTGCCTTGGACAGTTTGGTTTCTGCCCAAGCGTGAGGATCTCGTTAAGCCAGGACTGTTGCTGAAGGAGGCAGTTCTGCCTTCTCCTCRCCCGCAGACCTCGTGCTCTTCCCCTTGGTCGGTGTGGCGGGGCTGTCTGTGCAGGGACCCGAAGCAGCAGGTGGAGCGGCCCCCACACCCGCCCCGGGCAGAGCCGCGGCGCCTGCCCGGCAGTGCTGCCCGCCCGCCCGCTGCCGGGCCCCTCGGCCGGACGGGGGGAGCCGCCTGCCCGCTTGTGTCCTCTGAGACAGCAGCCAGGCCTGGGATCCGTTTGGTCTGGCTGGGTGGRGGTAGTTTCAAAAACACTGCCAGCTGTCCTTGATGTAAACTAAGGGTGTATAATGCATGCTTAGGCGTAGAAAGATGCAACAGACAGACTTGCTTGCATATTTATGATAGGCCATCTTTTCTGAAGTTTTACTTCCCAGGATGTTACCTATTTTATACTTGTCTTAAGTAAGAATTACWGAAACTTTTAGTTTTATTGCCAGTTCTGAAAATATTCTAAAAATGTGAGCTGAAGACACTTGTAAGTAGCCTTGTCTTATACGCATCTTTCTTTTGTTAATTAGCAACCTGTTTTTTCAGCTTTTCTCACTAGTAGTGTTCCTGCATCACCAGGACTCCCGTGTAGCGGCTCTTTCCCCCCACATCCCATGCACCTTGTCAATGGTTCTGTCTGTGTGCTGTGAAAGATCGAATACAAATGGGCAAGTGCTCTGGGAAAGGTTGTTGTTTCCTAATTGGCAACTAGTTCTTTAAGAGATGGTAATTCCATGTGTTTCATGATCTGTTCTTACCCCTTTTAATGAAGAGTCCTGTGGGATTCCTTTTAGTGAGGGCAGCTAGGCTCGGATGTTATTTTCTTGCTGGTTTACCACTAGTGGTAGGACTGCTAGAGGTCAAGCCCAGTACCTGAGAGTCCTCAGCAGACACATCAATGCAAAACCAAAATATCTTTTTTTTTCTTTTCTTTTCTTTCTTTTTTTTTTTCTTTTTTTTTTTTTTTTTTTTTTTTATATTTGAGTACATACAGGAAAACCAGGAAAACATCAAAGGACTTACTGTAATGCAGATAATAGTTGTACATGAGATTGAGTCTCTCATTCTTTCTTCAGATGTAGAGGTTCCAGAATAAGAAGCTAAAAATTATCAAGTAAAGGCTTTTTCTAGTCTTGTTTGCTTGCAGAGATGAATTTTATTAGAACAATTGGAAGAACTGTTATATATTTCCTCTTAAGAGTTTATAATTATTTGTAAAACTTGTACATTATGTGCTCTTGCCTTCTTTCTTAAAGAGTGAGTGAGAGTAGGAGAGAGGAGTGTATGTGAACTGACATAGCCAGAAGCTTAAGCTTTCTCTCTTAGCTTTGTTATTTATAAAATGCTGCTTTAATGGAATATAATTAACTATAGATATAGATGTCCTGCAGTTAACCACCATCCATACATAGCCATATATGTATAGCCATATATATTCATATATGAACTGTCTTCTGCAGACAACTCTTCRATGTTCTTTTCTTAAAAAGTTATACAAAAGCCATCTTGAGTGAAAAACTAGCCATAAACATTTAGGTACAACTGTTATATGATGTTATATAACCTCTTTATCAAGTTCAGTCTTGAAACATGATATACTATATGTGTGGTAGGGTCCTTTTTTTGTTTGTGTTTTGTTTTTGAATCCTACTACTTTGAAGACTATTCTGTAAACTCCATTTTCTGGAAGAAAAACTCTTTCAACCTTTTTTTTGAATTTATAGCTATTCATGAACATCATGTGATATAGAAAGTCATACTATAAGCATTCGATTTATGTAATGCAGTGGGCACTTGCACTTCATCTTTCATCTCTGCCCTATGTCCATGTACTTTATAAAACATCYAGAGTGTGGTTTAGTGCACTTCCGTGTCCGGTTTAGGACCATAGCAGAGGAAATGTGCAGAGGTATTTAGGTTAGATACAGTTCAAAATATCTAAATATCCTTTTCTTTGGAAATTGAAGTTTGGAAGGCGGATGTTTGGGAGTATACTCAGTCCAACAGAAGCTAACAGAAGTCCAAAAGATTTTCTCTTTTGTTCTGAAGTATTAGAAATTGCAAATTATGTCTATAGCATTATTTTCTATAGCATTTCATTTTTGGCCACTAGAATCTTGCTGTTATGAGTAAATACGTGTTCCAGTTTGTAATGACTCCTGATATTTCTCTACTCCCGTAAAAGATAGCTGTAATCACAAATTATCTTTGCAGTATCTTATTGTTTGTTCTGCACATAAAAMACTTATCTGCAAACATACTCTGTATAGTTTTTTTCTTTTAATAAAAAGAATTGTGAATGAAATTGTTACAAAGACAATACTTTGCCAGATATCCCAGATCTTTTGCTGCAGAAAATTGTATCCTAACAATGTGTCCTTTATGATAAGGTTAGGCCCTCGTTGCAAAGGAAATATACATGAACTTTTGAATATTTTGGAGTTTTAATGAAGCATTTAATACTAAAAGTATCACACATTTTTAGTATGAAAAATTGTCTTAAGTGGTAACTTCAATGAATTTGTGCTGTATTTGTCAAGTTGCAGCCTTATTAATTAGATTTAATACTCATAAAGTGTGACAGGGTAGGTGATCAGTAAAAACTGATAGCTTAATGTAGTTGAGCCATCCCATGTTAACATGGAAATACTGGATCTCCATGACATGAAACAGACTGCTCTTATATACGTTTCAGAGTTCCCTAGAGTTTCCTGGGTTTTGTGTGTGTTGCTGTGGTGTCTTTTTGTTTTGCTTTTTGTTTAAGACGAGCTAGATAGGGTGATGAATATGACGTGAAATGCCTTCTTTTAAGGAGTGTARCGGTAGTGCAGTATGCTTTGCACTTAGATTGGATGACGTTGCATAGAACACTTTGAGAAATGGCTTGGACACTGAGCTGTTTTCACAGGAAATAATGTGAACATAAAACCCTGTAGGCTACCACTAATAGATATTCAGATTGAGTATTTGTGGATTTCCTCTGAGTGATATGTATAATCTTAAGTGACAAATGAGATGAGAAAATTGCTTAGTAATAAGTCTATGGATATCCATCAAAAAAACTTTCTGAAGTGTTTTCTTTTTTCTTCTAAGCATTCTGCTCCAAATGCAAGGCACTTTTTCTTAATGACTTTTCTAAGCTAAATGTGGAAGAGTATTTAAACTTTCCTCAAATAAAAACAGAAAAAACTCAGTTAAAACCAGGCACTTGGTTATATATGGATAGTAGCCCTAGAGATAGAATGAAAATTTGGTGAAAATGAGGCGGATTATTATTTTCAGTACTTGGGAGATTCTTCTGGAAGGTATTCTTGGATTCTCAGTGGTTAATTTAGTATCAGAACCTCTGTAAAACAGATCTTAATATTTGATAGATGTTAGTATACTAACTCTGTGAGAATGCAGATAGTTTAAATTCTGGTGGTGTTAGATACTTCGTTTATAAAGCTGGTGCATAGACTTTTAAATGATAAGTGTTATCTTTCGAATGCAGATGAACACTTCTCTGCCTGTGCACTTCATGAAAATTAAGAGCTATTGARCTGTCAGCTATGAGTTTTGAAGATATACTGTACATTTTATTTGTGTTTCAAATCGTTGTCATGCCAAGCAGCGTTTTATATAAGTGAAGAGTTTAAGAAATATTGGTTAATAAAATAGCTTGTCGTTGTTTGGTTTTTCTTATCGGTCGGTACAGTTAGACGTCTTTAAAATCTGCCGTGGAGCAGCTGGCAGCTGACGTGCTGCTATTGGCACCACCCAGGTTTGATACGACATCGCTAGGAGAAGTAGTAAGTGTAGTCCACCTCGGYGCTCAAGGAAGTTAACGTGGGAGCCTGGCTCGGTAACGTGCACCTAAACTGTTGAATTTAATAGATGCTGAGAATACAGAGGAATACACAAGGCACATAAAAATGGAATTCCTTAAAAAGATTGTCCCTACTGCCATTTCTGGTGATGTAGTTCTGGATGTTGGAAGTACTGCCCGTGAGAGCTCCCCAAGGCTACTAAAGATGAGACGTGTCAGCCTGCTTTCCTTAGGACAGACAATAGATGAAGATGAGGAGACACATGTTACACAGCCTAATTACAGTATGTATCCATGTTTTTTTTTWAAAAAAGATTTCTAAGTTCTTTTGAATGACGGTTATTTTGATAAATTGCTGATTTGATAATRAAAGGCTTTTTTTCTGAAAGTYGCTATGATCATKGTTTCCCTAGTTTTAGAATTACTTTGTCAATGAGTGCATTATGACCTGTTCGAAAGCAACTCTCTAAAGCAGCTTTTCTCATGTGCTTCGTGTTTGTGCATGCCCGTGTGATTTTTTTGGGGGATAAATATCTCTATTTCAAAATAAATTCTAAAATCATAATGTAGCGATATTTAGGCATTAACTTATCTATACAGATGTGTGTGCTGTGGAAAGCTCTGTTTACTTCAGTGCAGAATTCAGGTTTTATGTCACCTTTTCTCTCCCTGTTTTCCCTTTGAAATTCCCCAGATTTTCTAAGGTGAAACTTCTTAAGAGGTTTTTCACTTCAAGMATGTGTATGCTTTACTTGTTCAGTGTTTGGAAGATTTGCATAATTTTTGCAGACATAATATGTAAAGAAATCAAGTGAAAATACAAACATTGTATATAGAGWTTTTGACTTAAGAGTATGGGCAGTTTTGCTTGCCTTAGGATATTTTTTTTTCCACATACTAATATGCAAAAATTACAGATGGAATGATTCAGCGTTTCTGACAGTTTAACTGGATGGCAGTGGAAAATCCAGTTTTACTTTCTTTTGCCTTTGGCTAAAATRTTAAGACTTTATGGTCTTGGCCCCTGATGGCTATCAAATGCACAGGTTTTCYTCTTTGCTATGTGATGGCCATTTTCATCAATTAACATGTGACTTGATTTTTTTTTTTTTTAACCTTACTGCACTTGTAAGTGCAATACACTTGCTGTGCACTGCAAAGGTAAGAAAAGGCAGCCTCCACTTCGTTGGCTGGTGGCCTTGTGGCCTTACCTATGGCATTAATTTTATGAGGGGAATGAAAAGGGATTTCCATAGTGAGACTTTTGTTTAGCCTTTCTGATTATAGTATAAAATAATGTAAAATAATGGAGGTGTTTTTTTTAATCTTTTAAATATATCAGGTTGCATGATACTGGTAGTTGGTGAAAGAAGGGACAGTGATATTTTGTTAGCCAAATTGTTCCTGTGTATAACAAATTAGAACTTGCTCATGCTGTAACAATGTTGACTATTGAAGACTTGGAACATTTTTGTTAAGRATGTTATTGCCTGCGTGTTTGAAAACTGAGAAACCTGATCCATCTGAATGGGTGGTGCTCTTTTAGCCACATTTATGTTGTCATTTAACTTTAAACGTTCTAGAGCCTGAAATTTATGCTTGGGTATCACAGTGAAGTGCACAACTTCAAAATCTTGATAGGCACATCTCATCAGTGTCTCTCTTGAGCTGTGTAGTGCTTTTCTTTATAGCTCAAACTAACATTTTTAAACAACATTGTTTTTCAAATACTAGAATTCCAGGGTTATGGTTTAAGAACAGATAGCCTTATCTTTGTACCAAGTTAAGAGAGAATGCTATAGATTGAAGTTTATATCGAGAACAGAGGCCTTCATTTAACCTTGTTCAGTGTTTTATAGATGGTTGAGCAGATGAGGATAAGAGACATTAGAATACTCTGATCCTACTCCTGAAGATTAATTCTCCTTTTCACTTGTTAAGTATTTGTCAACTGGTGATTATTAGGAGTAATTTCCACAAATCAGTAGTGCCTGACTAATATCACCTAATAATGTGAGGTCATCATTTACGAAATGCAGACTTATGGTCTGTTCTGGGATCATGCTTTTACAATAGCAGATAACAGCTGAATCCTCTTTAAATTATCTGCTTATTTCTATTTTTGTATCTTGGTAATGGAATGAACTGCTCTTATGGAACAGAGTGAAGAACTACTGTGTTTATCAGTTGGATATGCTGTAGAAGGCAGGTGCCAGCAAAACAGGTAATAAAACAATAGAATAGTAAGATTTTTTGCAAATGTTTACTTAAGGTCAGCAGAWGTGGCATGTTATCAGAACTTAGTATAATGAAACTATTCAAGGACTCAATAGCTTTGAAAGCTAAGGTKGTTTATCCTGTAGATGTGCTTGTATATATTTCTGGATTTGAAACTTTTTTTCTCTTATTTTTAATCTTTAGGAAGATTTTTATGTTAATGGGACTCTGGGTGAAATGCTGATCTAGCAACTATTCCAAAGCATAGAAGTATTTTAGAAAGTATTAAAGAAATATTCAAAGCTTCTGAAGTGTAAAAGTGCTTTTTTTGTAATACTGCTCTGAGTTTGCATATATCTAATCTAAATATTTTGTGTCAGGTTAATGGAGTTTGAGTGATGAGATGTTCTTTTTTAGGATTAGAGCATATTTTAGCAAAAATGMCTTTCAAAATCTTAATTAATTTATACTTTATTTTGAAGCAAAATAAAAAGCTGTAGAAAAATATGTGGTGATACATGTTTTTTAAAATGTGATGTCCATAGAAAATGCTTTCCAAGAAAATTTTAGAAATCTTTCATAGCTGTCTTTTAGATTATAAGGTTATTGGAACTGTAGGGGGAAAAAAAGCCCATACATTTCGCTTGTTGGAAAAATGAATTGGGAGTTCTTTTAAATTTGTTACAGCATTTAAGAATTTTGAAACATTCTGTCACAGAAGTCTGATTCTAATTGTAGTTCTTTTCAGACAAACATAGAAAGATGAGTTGAAAAACCCAGAGAAGGTATTTTCTTATTGATAATTACAAAAAAAAATGGGTGCACATCTATAAACTATTTCATATTCCCCCTTCTCCTATTTGCGGTGTTAAAGAAGGTGAATGCCAAGAGTGCTCTGTGTAAACTGGCAAATTGCAAAATACCTATAGGGTGTGAAATGTGCACTTTTACTGGTGGATTTATGCATAAGTTATGTTGCAAGGTGGAGTAATTAATATTATGGAACAGTCTTAATAGCAAACTGTGTAAGTCAAATCTGCAATAACTGCAAGAGGCTTTAAATTAATCAGCAATTTGAGTATTCTCGTTACTCATCATGTGTGCGTTATTTCTCTGCATGGAAAATGTCTTCTTTCATGAACATTAATATTGTTTCCCTTCAAGTGCCTGTGCTAGAAGAGGCAGAAATAAGTTGACACAAATGTGTGCTTTGGTGCTAAAGCACTCGGTCTGGATGTACGTTAACTGCCTATGAGCACTGAGTCTCTGTGACACCTAAAGCTCTGCAGGGCGTATGCATCTCCATCTCTGATCACAGCATTGTACAGCAGGGGATGTCCGGGAGGCCCAGCGTCCGTCTGCAGTAAAAGTGAGTTTTGTACCTAAGTTAGGAATTTCAGTTAGATAAGACTGACATGATTAGTGGGCAAGCAAGTACCATTGATGCTTTTCCCCTGCACTCTTGTTTGCTTCTTGTTTATGTCCAGAGACTGTTCTAAAATACTCTTTGGGATCCTGAAAGCTATTTACATAAAAATCTCTAAGCCTCTCTCCTGTTTTCTTATCACAGTAGATAGCATTGTTTTGCATGAGTAATACTTCAGCAAGTTCTTTCGTGTATATTTTCCATAGGGAGTAACAAGAAGTCTTTAAGTGTATTTGAAACCTGTTCTTGAAGGTACTTAGGAGGGAAGATGGGGGAAAGGGATTTTGTATCAAAGGGTGCAGTTTTACAAGCTGATCAGCCTGGTGTAACAGTTTGCTRCCACTGAAAAGGGCAGTCTCCCTGCCAGCTGTGCAGCCCTGCCCTTGCCGGTGTCTGGTGCTTGTGTGACCTTTCACAGAGCTGATTCATTCCACAAAACCAGCAGAAAACATTCTCTCATTTTCAGAGTGGTAGTTTTCAGATGAATTGGTGAGGTGAATCAATTCATTGAGAGGACCTTTTTGGTCAGTAGTGGAGCAGCATTAGATGACTTACTGTCCCCAAAAGTAGCGGTCACCTTCTGGATATCTGCTGTTTCAAACATATTGATTTGTGGAAAAAGAACTCCTTAATATTTTAGATAAATGGAAACACAAGCATCTCTCCAGAGTTTTATGTGCAGTGATATGTTTTTTCATTACTGCTTATAAGCAAATAAAAATTACTTTGTAATTCTGACCATACGGTAAATGTCTTTCTAAGTAAGACGTTTACTTAAGATAAGAGTCAATAATGAACTGAAATGAAGTCCAGATTTATACAAGTCTTTTAAAAAGTAAGTGCAAAGGGAATATGTCTTTAGCTGACTAGTTCATTTTTCTATAATAAGGAAAATCTAGTACAGGTGGTGGTGTATTTGTTAGAGAAAAGGTACTATGACTAAGTTTTAGAGGGCAGTATCTCAAATATGATTTTTAGTCCTATTTTTGAGGCCTAATTTTCATCATATCACATAGTTGACTGTGTGCCTACACTTTTTACTGTAATTGTCCAAGGGTTTCACCTAAAGAATAAACATGAATGAATTCAGAACAAGTACTTTCCTCTTTTACTTCATTTGTTGGGTTTTTTTCTCCTTTGAACTTACAGAACCAAATTCTGTATATCATCCCAAAGAGTGACAAGTAATTGTAATTTACCACTTCTTTAAAGGCGTGCGTGTTAGTACAGCAAAAAAAGTACATCTAGAAGAGCCTTTTCTCCATATGTTACAGCTACTCTCATCTTTCATGAGGACTAGTAAATTACTATTTTTCTCTGAGATATAGTGAACAGAGAGCTTCCAAGTCTTTCTTGGCTTAGCTCTTATTAATACATTAGTTCTGCATCAGATTTACTGTTCACAGATACAAACAAAAATACTTTGCACTGACTTAATATTTTGTTTTCTGGTCTTCAGTAATGAAAGGACTTTCTGAGGCTTAAATATCTTAGTAGAGTGACTCACTGCTAAGAAAAGGAGATAGTGTCCTTTCACTTGGTACAGTCTTGCTGTATATTTATCTGTGCTTGTCCTGGTCTGAGTCTGTTCCTCTTGATGAGACAGTTCAACTTGCTAAGCAACAGGAAACTACCCTACCTTCCCAGTGCCAATTGRTAGGCAGTAAATTGGAATGCTAAGAGAATGAATCAGAAAGTGAATGCCACTAGTCTTGATGTTCTTCTGCTCTATCTTGCAGATCATAAATTTTTAAGCTGAAAAGTCAGAAGTAATGAGAATATTCATCCAATAAAAAAGAAAGTGGAGATTGGAGGTAAAATCAGGTCATGATGAGCTGCAAATACTCTTTAAAAAATTCTCTTTAGACTAATTCTTCAAGATAATACAGTTCAAAGTTTGAGGGGGGTAAATAAAGCAAATATCTTTTCCTGCCAAGTGCAATGTTACCTTTCAGTAAGATAGCTGGGAAAGAGATGGAAAAAATTGTATATGCATACACATAGGATATGGTTTTATATATTATATGCACACACATTATTAGATGTTTATGTATATTTATACATATATACGTGTGTATGTTGTACACACACACACAAAAATATATATATACATGTATATGAGAAATATACAGCAGTCTGCAGTCCAGGGCAGAGTGTTTAAGAGGATAGACAGCATATGAAATCAGAAACTTATTTTTAGGGAGCTCTTTTCTTTTATGTATAAAGCTGTTTTCCTTTAAACAGACTAAAATCAATCTCTAGGCCAAAAAAATCCAAAACAACTGCCCACAACTCCAAAGGAGTGTTTTTAAGATCAATAATATATTTACCAATAGGGTTAAATCAGCAGCTGCCTATAAAAATGCTGTAGTGACTTCAGCAATTGATCTTAAAATTTATAGAAATACTATATTTYGAAGAGTTTTCTGAACATATAATTTTTCAGTTTTGAGTTGAAAAGGAGAAAAGTCTGTTTTAAATGCAGAAGTTTAGTTGATGGATGATTTAGCATGTTTTAGTATCCTATAAGGGTTTTTCTTTAGTTTCTAATGAAAATGTGATTTACAAATGGAAGATACAGATACAATATTTTTCAGTAATTCATGATACTTTTGATGGCTGTTGACTGGCTGTACTTTCATTAGCTGTTTCATGTCTTGATTTGTAGAATTCCACATTTCTAGGGTTTTTTCTTTTTTCCTATTTTCCYTTTTAAAGATCTTAAAGTGCTTCTAGAGCTTCTTATCCCAAGTGCTAACTTAATACTTCACAGAAGGAATATATATAAAATGGATCCAAACTGAGGGGGAAAAAAAGTTCAACTATTTTGTCTTAATAAGGGGCTACTTTGGAAAGACTTTCATTTATAAATGACATTTTTTTTTTTATAAAACTTAGCACTGCATACCCTTTTGTTTCCCTTCCAGCRTGAAAATGCTGCATGAGTTTCAATTGGGAATATTTTTTTTTTTTTTTTAATATAAGTGTTGAAGAACACCTGTAGTTTGGGAAGTGTGGTGTTTGTGGTCTCAGCTTTTAAAATCAAAATGCACCTTCTTACCAACCAGCAAAGCTTTAAGGATTCTTTTAACCAGCAACCCTTCCCTAACAGAGGATTCCTAGGATGTTGTCATGGGTTTGCCTGGTCTTATTCTATGGCTTTCAGTATTCACYTTTACTTATAAAGGAAAGATTCTGTGAAGAGAAGTCTGAACTACTGATTTGAAAACAGAGAGATGAAACTTTCAGAAAGTCAGACCACTTTAGCAATGGTACGCTCTACAGTGATTAAGTTTGTGTCTGTAGCAGTTGTGCATAAGACCCTGTAAATGTTCGGGACTTAAAATACCCTTGTTTTATAAGGTGTGGGATTTTCCTTGTAGAGATACCACATGAATTATCAGTATTCTTTATTTGTTGTACCATTTAGGTCTGTACTGACACACACCTGTACTGGACCCTGGCTGTCTGGGAGGCCATTCTGTTGCTCATTGATAAGACCAATATGGCAATTTTATCTTTAGAATCTTTTTTTTTTTAGTGTCAAGTTGCTGATGCATGGTTGTGTTAGACAGTGATGCCGAACTGTTCCTAATGTCTCATTAACGCTCACTGGCGTGAGCCTTTTCTGTTTGTCTTTGCAAAGGTGACTGAATGAAGGAAGAATATATTTAATTAAAAAGAAAATTATAACTTGAAGACAGGAAAAGCAGGAAGTAAAACACAAACACAGTTCTCATCTTGCATGAAAATACTGTATTTCTTTAGTGTGTTATTTTCTGTTGGTTAGAGGTAGTTTAAAAATATTTTTCTCTATTCTTTGACTGAGGTTTCCATAGAACTGTTATTTCATAATAGGAGGAATGTAGAATTGATTAGCTTAATTTTTTTTCAGTACTTGATGAAGTTATATGAAGTATGTTTCTAGGTTGATTATATGTTTGGAAAGTTAACATGTGCTTGTTAATTACTGGGAAATAAGTGCTCTATCAAGAAATAACATGACTAGCAAATAACAGCAAATTTCTTTGATAGAAAGAAGCCTTCTCCATTTTACCTGAATACATTCCTACTACATAATTTCAGTTCTATGTTTTTCTTTAATTAGCAGAGACTTAAAAGAGTGATCTTTTCCCTTTTCACTTAATCCGCTTTGCCAGGTGCAGGTGAGTGAATGGAGGGCTGTGTGCCRAGAGTCTGGGTCAGATGATACAGCTCAGAGCTGCTCGGAGGACTCACCCGGTGCTGGGCGCAGGTGCAAGATGCACCTGCTTCTGGAGGCTGTATTTTAGCCTGCCGGCTGGGGCCTTTCAGAGRACTTTGGGCTCTGCGTAGATCACAACCCGAGCGCTCGCAGATAAGCGCAGCCTTTGTTGTAAACTTATAGTGTTTGTTGAGTGTCTAGTCTCCAGCTGTTGCGTTCAACTACCTTTGAGTTTTCCCCATTTTCTCCATTCCATTTCTAATTTTTTTTTTGCCTTTTTTTTTTTTTTTTTTTTTTTTTTACTTTTTTCTGTCAGTGCATCAGCAGACTTGCTAAGGATAAAGGTTCAGAAATTATACCGTATACAAATTCTCTTAAATCTCTTTTACAAATCAATGTATATGTGTACAATGTATATGTATGCCTTATTTCAACTAAAAAAACAYTTCTGTCTTTTACTCCTGCACCTAGTCCCTACAAGACTGATTCAGAGATGGGAGTGTTGTAAAATTCAACATTAAAAGCACTTATTTAATTGTTTAAATTGTGGTTATTAAAGTACTAAAAAAACACTGTAATTAAACAGTGGTGCTGGCTATGCAGTGAGGAAATATGCCAGTTTAGTTCAATGAGGAAGCATGCCATGTTAACATCATTATTTATTTATTTATATTGAGCAGCAGAGCTCCTTGTGCTCCTGCTGGGTGTGATATAAATGCCGAGGAGAGGGACTGCAGGCAGCTGGAACCTTACAGAAAATTGCCTGTCCATGCTTTGCTCCTGCCAGCTCTCCCTCTCCTTCCTGTAACTAGAGCTTTCAAAGTCCTTATCCTGCAAATAGATTCTAAAACTGTTCTGCCAGCTACATATACCATAGGGATTTAAGCTATAGTGAAATAAGTGAGCTGTGTGTGTTAGTAGGTTTAGCTGGGACAGCTGAGGTTCTTCCCATTTGCCACTGTCATTGCAATTCCCCATTCCCCTGCCTAACAGTTAGTGCTGCTGTCGTAGAGATGACTGAACCAGACATGCATCTGCATTACACTGGGCTGCAAAGTACGTTAATACATAAACAGAAATTGGCTGCACTCAGTAAACTGCAGTGGCTCAGGAGCAAATGTTCAGCCCTCTGTACAGCAGAGGGAGAAGGCAGAAATCTATCTTCTGGCTCAGGGAAAGACGATTATGTGTGTCTGCTGCTAAGTCTAATGAGAGTCTGCATCCAAGAACATTTTCCACCCAAGTACTATTGCATTCAGGGGGCTTAATAGACTTGAACTTCTGTACTGAGTTTACCCCTGTAGCTAGTTCACCTTAGCTATTCTAAAGTTCCCCTGGATAAGCCTTACATTTCTGGCTATCTTTTTCAATGCTCGCTAGATCCTCTCATAATGCAGATATGATGTTTCCCATTGAAATGGCAAAGACATTTAGCGGCTTGGGAGGAATGACAAAAATAGAAACATAACTGGTTTGTAACAGTCCTCTTAATGCCTTGTAGGGTAACAAAGTTAAGCCTTTCCTTACTCTATCCGTTTAAATGTCCTGCAACTAAGCTGAGATTTTCAGCATAGCCACATAACTGTTTCCAGGTTCCATTTAAAATGTTGATGAAAACTGAAATGCTAATTTTCTAAAAACAATATGTTGATCTACTGCTGCTCAAGCACAATAATGAGACTGCCGTGGCAGAATCTGGCAGTTATTTCAAGTTGTTTGACACTGCACCGTAGTAATTAGTTGYTTCCTATCTTTAGGCTTTTTTGCATACATGAAAGCTTGAAATTGCGTATTGGAGAGGGAGCAAACCACTGGAGTGGTCTGTGCAATTTAACTATTGGAGTGCCTATGAAAATCAAAAAAGTCGGGTTTATCGGGCATACAAGATGTGGTAACAGTCCTTGTTTCGAATATTGCTTTATCTGTCTTATTTTGAATATTGCTTTGCCTGTCTTATTTCCTCTTTGAAAAAGGTTGGTTAAATATCTTCTCAGAACTTCCTGCTAGGTTGCTTGAAACTGATTAGTTGCCTTGTGATCCAGGGCTGTTTGCTGTTCTGGAAAGCTGGGTTTTCAGGGAAGGCCAGATTGAAATCTATTTAATGTAAATCCTGATAAAGTTAGTAAGTTCTTCTGTGTTAGTTATGCTACTTTGAAAGCTATTTGATTTTTATGGATTTAGTTAATATTTTTAATAGGATTGCTATTTGATCAAGATAATGCTAACTTACTGGAAAAGTTAAATATTAACATTATCCTCCTCTTTGATGTTATTCAAAGACYGCGTTCCACAAGAAGGCTGTGTATCTTCAGTGTCTTTTCAATACTAGTTGGAAAATTCATGGTTATATTTGACCTGAAGTGGGAAATATTACTTGCAGTTCTTTGCCTGAAGGCATTTTTTTTGTTAATCTGTATCATCCTGAAAATGAGTGTAGCAAGACTGAAAACCTCAAGGAAACTTGAAAGTAACAGTGACTGCAAATATACTATGTAACTTAAAAGGATAATTTTAATTGTGTGGGTTTTTTAAATTGAATATTTATGCTAGAATGATTAACACAAATTATTTTTTATAAGGTGAGAGAGGTAGAAAATCATATTCTTTTATCTCATCCATCTTGGCAGTAGAAAATGCCAAGGACTGTGTTACGAAGGGGGGAAAAGGTAATATATGATATGGTATACTCCTGGAGAAATAAAACTATTTTAGAATAAGCCTGAGTAACACTTCAAATAAAAAGAAAATGGAGATATTCTTAAGGTTAAAATCTGAAATGTGGTCTGTGAAACATAAATGACATTTTTTTTTGTCATTTAAAAGCAAATGTTGAAAAGTTAAATAATGTCTATTCATTTATTTCCTTTATGATAACTTATTCAGGACTGTCTTTAGGCATGGAAATGCCATTAGAAAAAGAAGATCCCATAACCTTTCTAACCTATCAGGTTTGGCACTGAAACATCATGATAATATTTATTTATTTATTTTTTATCTCATTTCTTAGTCCTTCCTGAAGCAGAGTCCAGAGGTCCGACAGTTACAGAAACAGCAGTTGTTTTACACTGTGCTTGTTTTAGGTAGGATGTTCAAAGTAGTTGCTACTAATGTTTCTGGGGAGTTCAAAAAAAAAAAAGGKATAATGCTACTTGTTACAGAAAAGCCTTATAGACAACTGTTCCATATTCATTTGTAGTAAATGTATTGATCCTAGTAAGTATATTGATCATTTTAGAAATGTTCCCACTAAATTGCAGATTATATAAGTAAGTATTTGTTGTAATCTGTACTTCAGTGCAACAGTGTCTGGTCTTTGAAATTACTTGGGCCCTATAGCTTCTTCTAACATCCAGCACAGCCCTTGCCCGCCTATCATATGACTGATCTTACTGAACATGTACGGTTTAGTTGATCTGAATGGCAGAACAGTAATGTACACATTCTTGAAGTGATGAATTGACTTTGCTTTAGAGGTCAAGTGTGTTGTGTGTGATTGGACCATGGATGGACCTTCTAATACTTCCTAGCTGGGCTTACTGTGCACTGAATCATGTAATGTGTAGGTCTAGTTCCAGCCTGAAGTTGTTGCAGGCTTATGTTACTAAAGCAACTCAAATTGCTTGTAGCCATCCTCTTTCTTAAAGGTGTTCATATCTGGGCAGAAAGCAAGGTGTAAACGGGACACTTACACTAACCATTCTAGTACACTGCAAATGACCTGTGGTTGCTGGCTGAGCACCTCTGCTTCAGCACATCTACATCCTTGTCTTGTTCTTTCCCACGCCCGTTGGTATCACTGTGCTCATTCGCTGGCATGCCTCACCTTGACTCTCGAGAAAGTAACCAAAACCCTTCTTGACTTATAGTGATCTGCCCTCTTAAATAATGAGATTTGTAACCTGTATCCAAAGTCTTGCAAATACTGGAATCAGTATATAAACTACATATTTCTTGGAACTGTATAAATTGTTGCTTTAAGAAGAACTTCTTTTCTGAGTCCAGTCAAGTGATATGAATATATACAAATTCTCATTTTGTCAGTTTTTTTTTCTTTTTGCATGTTTTTCTTGCATAAAACAAAGCTCCAGTTCAAAGCTATTGACTTACAGTTAAATGCAAGTGTTTTCTTTTCCATTTTCTCTCTAGGTAATAAAATAGCTTACCAGGCATCTTATGAACGACTTCCCATATATATTCTCTTAAGTGTTATGTCCACCGTGAAAGTCTAAAAATACATACTTGTTGCTTTTAATTTTAAACAAAATGTTCTTTCCTTTCTAGAAGTCTATGTCATCTTCCTCTCTGAAAACAAGCAACTTAAGAGTCCTTGTTATAAATGGCATTTTTCATACACAGTTTTAGAAATACATGGTGATGTCTTTTAGCTGTTGCACACTGAATTTTGCCAGACTCTACTTAGTGAATTAGCCTACTCGGCAATTGGCAAGGTTCAGAGGGGTGTAATCCATGTTTTTTTTTTCCTGCTTCTACTGTTTCTGTTCTTGTTAAAAATAAAATGTTGTATTATAAACATTGTGGTTTATCCTGAAATCTTCTGTTATCCTGTTATCTAGTAGCAGTGTTATCAAGACAAAACCTCCAAAAGTCCAAATTTGCAATAACTGTCATCTATACATTTTTGCCTATAAAAGCATAAATATTAGATGTATGAGGAAAAAGAAATGTTAGAAGACTTGCACACAGTCATATAAGATAATTCGTTGTCCACTGAATCAGACTTCCCACGTGTGTGCATATAATATGAAAATATACTTTTGATGTACATGGCTATTCATATGGTATTAAAAGAAGTTTTTTGTCTTTTTCAGAATATTTTATTCCTGATATAAGTATTCCTACAGAAATCCTCCTGAAATCACAGAAGGGAAGAGCTTGTAGTGTTTTGTACAGTTTTCAAAATATTCTTAACATCTTAGAAGTTCTTAATGGGCTGATATTTTCTGTTTAGCTAACTGCATCTAAAATTGTTAGTTTGCTTGCAGAAGCCTGCCAAAGGTGATTGATTGTTAATATTATGAACAAATAATACTGCAATACAAATTCAGATGGCATGGGGAAAGCCATGTAACTTTGGCCAAACACATCATTATCAGAAATAAATAACAATTTTTAAAAGTATTCCCTAACATTCGTTAACCTTTAGTTTTAAAGGTTGATATAAAGAAATATTGGCAGTTCTTCCATTTATTGAATCTTCTTACAGTGACTCCAGGAGATTTCTGTGCTCCTTGGGTTTTTGACCAATTGTTTTTTAATAAGTTTCTGGCTCTAATGGTTTAAAGAGTAGATGGGCGGGGGTGAAGGGAGGAGGGAAGGGCAGCTACAAAGAACCCAAAGTGTATTTTAAAAAGTCATTATTTTTGAGGTGCTGGGAGAGTTGGCTCATGATTAGGAATGCATGCCCTTAACAAGGATTCCTTTGAAGAACTCTCTGTAGCCCAGTGTTAAAGGCAGGCGGAGACCAACCATAATTAATACAGTCTTTCAAATTAGTGGTGAAATTCATCAGCCAGTTCTAAAATCTGACTCTTATATCCTACTTATAACAAAATACGATCTCTGTTTTTCTTACTTAGTAAAAGGAAAAAGAAATTCTTGAAATACAACTTTGAATTTATTAATATACTAAATGGCAAAAGCATGAGTATGAGGTAATTGGAGGCATTGCATATACAATATTACCTGAAACAGACTTATAAAAGAAAATAAGATGCAATATCCCAAACARTTACTCAGTGTCTACACAGGTCCTTTTCCCTAGAAAAATAGCTAGGCCAATATACATAGCAATTTCATATAGTATTGTAGAAAAATACATTTGCACAAGGACATTATTGTTTTAATTATTTTAATGCATGACAACTGAGATATGATCACACTACAGCAGTGATAATTATTTTTTCCTCTTTTTCTCTTGTTAAAAAAAATACTCAATGATATATACTGTCCTGCATATATAAATCCTGTAAATTAATTAGAATTAGCTAAACTGTTTATCTGAGAGAGTACATCTATGCCATACTTCTCATGGCTGGTTTATTCTTAGCACAGTGTGAGGGGCATTTCTGAAACTGTGTGTAGATTTTCTATGTGTATATACATATATGTGTACATGTATATGCATGTGTGTGTATACACACACACACACTTTAAAACAGATTAAGGTAATCAGTACATCTTGGACTCACATAAATCATAATGTGGTTAAAGTTGCAGTTGTAAATCCATCTTAATTAACAAGTGTTAGCAGCCATGTCACAGTAATCCCAGTATCCAGTTGAGTAGCCTCTCAATTTTATGTATTTGACCCAAGTTTAATGTTATTTCTTATGTGTGATTTGATGGCAGTTACAYAAACAAACATTATCTTTCTGTACTATTTGAGCTGTCAGTACTGGGAAACTTTTCTGATTTTTTTCTTCTACTTTTAGATTTGCTCGTTAAAATCTTGAGGTGCTTTCTGGTATGTTCTTGCGGTTGGTTTGTTTTTGGGCTAGGTAAAGGCAGCAGCTCAAGCGGATGGGAGGGTTATCAGCATTGGTAGTAGCTGATAATGTGGGCAGAGTGAGAGAGGTTTATCTTAAACTCCTTTACCCTGTGCTGAAATGGACCAGTATTCATACGGTAGCTTCCTTTATCCCAGATGAATGATGGTAAATGCTGAGCTTTAGCTATGTTGGACTGTAGCTGCAGGAATTCAGAAACCTCAAATCTAAGTTAATAAAAGCTAGTTTTCATCATGGCCTTTGAGAAGGTAGTAAATGTTCCCACCAAGTAATCATTAAAAATGTCAAAATTTTATTGAGTTGCATACTTTAAAAGATTAAAAATCTTACTTTTCTAATTTTCTTGTCTTGAAATTGAACTGCAAAGATCCGTAAGTTTGTAAGCTGAAGGACTGATAATAGTATTTTTGTCCTCCACTCTTGGCACACCATTTATTATATTGCTGCCTTCCAAAGTCAGACTAGGTGTTTTTCAGGCTGAGGATTTTTTCTTTCATTTTGTATATTTGTATTGTAAAATAGTTGTCATACTCTTTGCACTGTACAAAATAATACTGAGCAATTTAATTTACTGTAAGTCTAACCGTTCAACTAGGAATTTGTTTGAAAACCAGCAAGTTGTAAACAGCTTTTTGGTGGTCCATGTTGTTTATAATTGTAAGTATTTGTACTGTTTGTGTGCAAATGACTCTTCCATAGTCTTCAGGAGAAAATCTCTCTGAATACTTATCCAAGTATTCTCTCGGAGAATTATAATGAATTCTATTGCCAAGAATATTGCAAACTGTTTTTTAAGATCTTTCTTTCAAGTCACTTTTCAAGCTTGGAATTAGAGCATCAGGTTTTGCCTTGTTCTTTGTTAACTAAATAACTGTAAGTCAGTTTTGCCCGTTTTAGATGTTGAGAAATAAGTGACAAAATAATGCTGCGTTTATGTTGCTGCTTTAGATAAGAGCACAAAGAATATAAAGACATTAATAATTGAAGCATTCTCTTCAAGTGAAGTTTTTAATACAATTTATTCCTGAAGCATCTGCTAGCTATGTGCTTGCTTATCGTTATGAAACACTTGGAGTTCAGAGGACCTTCCGTTTTGCAAAAGCCCTTCTGTGCGTTTCTGTTGATCGTCCGTAGTTAGTGAAGGCCGAGGACTCTATTTGGCGGGTGAAGGCGTTTTTGTTTGGGTATCTACTGGGAAGATTTTGGCAACGGGGGCGGGGGGAGCCGGGTGTTCCTGAGCCCGGGAGCCTGCGCCCCTCGCTTGACTCTAGCGCCGCTCCCTTCCGGAACGGAACGGGCGCCGCAGCCGGGCATCCGCGCTGGAGAGGCGGGAGGAAACTTTGCCGTTTTGGCGAGCGGAGGGGTGCGGAGCGGTGCGGAGGGGTGCGGAGCGGTGCGGAGCGCAGCGCCGGCCCGGCCGCGCGCGGCGGCTCTCGG
>NW_028186978.1:2450650-2530185 GCF_003343005.1 Rhea americana
GCCGCGGCCCGGCGCGATGCTCGGCCTCCAGGATTCCGTCTTCTTCGAAATTAACATAAAGTCTCTGCTAAAAGCCTGGAGCAGCAGCAGTAAGTATGTCGCCTTCGCCCAGGGCTACGGCGTCCTGGCGGAAATTTTTTGCGCATGCTGCTGTGTAAAATTGCACTTTATAGGCAGAGTTTTTATGGTCATCCTGCGCGCTGGGTGCAGTATGAGAGACAAGCAAAGTGCTCTCCGCATCCCAGTTCTCACGTAAGAAAAAATAAGCGTTTATGTTTTCTTGGGTTGTAGTTGTTTCACTCCGATAAAGTTGCTTGCACCCGTTGCTGGCTGGCTGCGAGAGGTGGCAAACAGCTGCCAGTCCCTGCAGTGTTATCTGACACTGCAAAGCACGAAATGTTCCCTGAAGCAAAAGCAATTATCTGCCGAGCGTGTATGTGTGTTAGAGTGGGTATTATTTTTGTACCATAAGTGTATCAGTGCAAACCCCTTATTTTATCTGGAAATGGTGTCCTCTTTGATCTTCTAAATGGCCCAAACGTAGCATTTCTGTGAGGATTTCTTGTCTGGAATTGAAGCAGGAAAAGCAAGGATGCTGCTCCCGGTAAAGACGGCCACTGTGTCCTCAGATCACCCCCTCGCACACGCTTCGCTGCGGGGTCTCGGCCCGGGAGCTGCCCGCGCTGTGTGGCGGGCTCTGCTGCCGGGAGCCCAGCAGATTAATGAGAGGACGCTAGGAGATACCGCAGATTTCACAGTTGTACATCAGCTAAGATCGTACGTATTTTATGTGTCTTAAGTGTCTTGTATTCATAAAGATGAAAAACAGCTCAGGAGGAGGTAGCTGGCGTCTCAGCTTTAAGTTAGGTTTCATTAATCATTGTTTGGGGTGTACTGAGAAGCTCAGTTTCCGTCACCAGACACTTCATCAAAATATCCTTTCCGGGATTTTTATCCTGATCTAGCTTTCTGTGGGTGATAGTTCATATGTGTCTGCTTTGAAAGAATTAGTATTGAGTTATGGCACAATATGTTTATTAATCAGTCATAGGAGAGCTTGCAAGTGGATACTGAATATGCCTTAATAACTTATTCATACGTAAGTTTTTTTCTTTGCATTAATTGCTTGAATTCATATTTTGGACTAGTAACTTCTAGACTTCTGATTTTAATTTAAAGCAATGGATATGTCTAACAGGCATCTTTATAGGTTTTGCTTTTCACTTTTTTTTGTTTGTGTCTTAGAATTTAACTGTCGCTGTTCCAAATGGTACCATGTAACAGTGCTTTAAAGTTGCTATTGTTCTTGCTGAAATGAAAGTAATCAAAAGGGAATTTAAAAAAAATACTYTGCAGTAAAAAATGCAGGTGCTTCATAAAAATGATTAAGAATCCTTAAAGTTGATTTTATTAATAAATATTGTTTCTAGATTAAAATAAACTGTAGGATACATTCAGATATATTAAATTCAACCTATAATTAGATAAAGTAAATGCTGTATAAATAAGGAGACGAATTGCAGAGTCTAGATTAGGTAATTGTGTGTCAGCTGTTGTAAAATAAGAGGTAATAATAAAAATTAATAACAAGGAATATCTGAGAAAAGGTTCTGTATGATGTTATGTGTTCTCCCTTATGTCCTCTGTTACGTAAGCACAACAGAGAAAGATGTTTCTGAGTCTTTCTTAACCAAGTGGTACTTAAGATGATCTGCTAATGAAGGAGGGTTTTTTTTTCTGTTAACTAATCAGATTTCTATTTTACCCTTTTTCCACAATTTTCCCTTTTGTGAAAATTGACGTGGTTTTGACGTAACTGCATGCCTAGTGTTTCAGCATATGAAAGTCACATTGCAATGTCTTTCCCCTGTGCAGCGCAGCTAGGAGCAGACCTTTAGATTAAGTTTATAATGCTTGGATTTAAGTATTGTAATTCATGCTGATACCTTACTGAGCTGAGTTGAGTGGGTGAACTAGTCACTTTTCTTTTAATACATTTTCTAGTCAAGTGATGCAGTATGTGCCGAATAAGGAATTATGCAATATTTATGTTGAGCAATGTTTGAAAATTCAATAAAGTCACATATACTGAGAAGTTGCATAAGTTTTTTTTTTCCGGTGTTTTTATGCAATTTTTACATGTCCATGCTACTTTTTGTGGGCTACTAGATAAACTTAGAATTTTGTATACTAAAGAATATTGAAGGAGGAGTATGCGTACTTCTGTACAAACATAAAAATAGACATCTGTAAAGAATGTTTGGATGTATAACAGAAACTCAGCAGAGCTCCATGGGTCTGGYTTAAGGGCTTGCTTAGCTGGCGTAATGTTGTTGCAGTGCTGGCTAAGGTTTTATTATAGTTGATCTTTCTCCTTTCAGTAACAACAATGAAGTGACATTCGTATGGCCTAGTTTCAAAACACTGTCTCTGTGCCAACAGTTTTAGGCATTACTTTTTTTAAAGTAGTCAGGAATATTCATTTTAACCGACTGTGCAGTGAGGGTGTTTAAGAATGGACTTGCTTACTGAACTTGTGGATGTAATTGAGACTTTATGTTGGCTCTTTTCAAGGCTGCACAGCTCCATAGTATGTAAGGAATCTTAGATATGATGATGAATCTCAGTTCTGAAGAAAAAAAAATGCGTATCTTATAAGGTACATATTCTGATGTTTAGTTTAGCGTACTCTGAATAGGAGGTCTTTTTAATGATTCTTCTGAAGTTTTTGGTTTTATAGCAAAATACATGTTGTAACTGTTTATGTCAGTGTAAGAAAGCTCTCAGTTTTTGCAAACAAAAACTTTGATAAAAGGAGATCTAGATGCTGTCAGAATTATATTTAGTAGTACAATTTACGTGTTCAAAAAACAAGTGTGGTGCTTCTTACAGTGAAAAGCATTATGTAATTGAAACCTTTCTTTAAGATAGGACATATATTTTAATGAAAACTATGCATGTGGTCTTTTTGAGGCTTATGGTCTGTAGACGGAATCAACTGCTTCTCTGTAAACAGGACTGTGTTCCATTGCTGCCTTTTAAAAGACCTTCTGTGTTTCTAATACTTTACTGTATTAATCATCTTTTCAAGTCAAGAAATAAAAACTATTTCTTAAGGATAGAAGAAAGCAACAAAAAAGCTGCTGTCTTTCTAATAACTCTCAATAAGCTTCCTATTGCTATGGTAAGTTCTGGTGTGTGTATTTGGTAAATAGTATACCTGTCCTTTGTGTATTTATGTCTATCTTTAAGCTCATCTGTAGCTCATTACGGTACCTCTGTGTAGGAGGTAATTCATGAATTTTCTTATCAGTTTGAGTCACAAGTCATGCACATGGTTTATGAACTTTGTGTCAGCTTACACAGTTGAAGAGAATGGCACTGTTCTTAAAGTTATGTCTGCCAAAACTGAACTGAGGCCATTGTCCTTAACTTTTTTTCGTGCAGGATATGTTAAAAATGTTTTTTGAAGGTAGTATATCATATCTGTGAACAAACCCATGGTAGGAAATCAAGCAGTTGTTTAGGAAAATATTTAATAAAATCGTAAATAAATGGACACACTTCTTTTGTATGCGCACATAAAAGGAAAGAAAACTATTGGAGCTGTGGATGCAAGGTACTGACGGGCGTTTGAAAACCAGGGAGATGTTTGGATCTTTTCTCTATACATGAAAAAAAAATCAGTTGGACTTGAAAAGAGTCACTTAATCTTATAGGATTAGCTTGATTGAAGAGTTCATTCTTTTACAAATCAAAAATTAACTGTTGGTTTTCTCAAGAAAGGTTCTGTTCTGATAATACACTATGTTAAGTTTTGAAAATGCTACTAAATCCCAGTGTGACTACTGGAGATGGGGGGGCCCAGAAGGACAGGGAGGGATTTTTATTTTTTTCTTTGTTTACTTGAGTGTATTTAAGTGTACTTTACAGTAGTGAATTTAATTGCTATTCTCTTCCTAGCACTACTGCAGCAGTAAGTTTGCTGCTGTAGAAGGAATAGCATACTTGTAATGGCTTCTCCATAGCTTGATAGTTGTTATTTAAAAGTATTTGCCAGTAGATACCACTGAATAAAATGTGAATGTGTCAGAGTTCTTTTGTATTTTGAGTAAAAAGGGATTATGGAGTGTAACCTCTATATTTGGCTCTATTTCTCAACTTAGGTCTCCTTTAATGCATTTCCTGGTATCTGATGTTAGCATACATTCAGTTAAATGAAATGCCAGTGACATGTTCTATGTAGTAAAATCTTATTTAAAGACAAAATAGCTATTTAGAGGAATTTATTTTCAGGGTATGGTTGAGTGGTTGTTCAAGAAGGTCTACAAGTGGATCTAGGCTGGAAGGGGACAACTGTACTGTAA
The DNA here is from genome assembly GCF_003343005.1 of Rhea americana. Classification (NCBI taxonomy): domain Eukaryota; kingdom Metazoa; phylum Chordata; class Aves; order Rheiformes; family Rheidae; genus Rhea; species Rhea americana. The sequence goes on from NW_028186978.1 coordinate 2,455,018, forward strand.
GTAAATTCTCCAAACCTGTCAAACCGTATCATTATAAAGCTGAACAATACCCAGAATGCAAAACTGAATCTTTTGAAGTTGTCAGACTTTTTCAGTCCCACTCCATTAGTCTGAGTCAAATGAATAGGATGAAGATGAAATTTCACAAGGTGACAAACTGTTCACTTTGGCCAAAATGGGCAACCTTGCCCACCACTGTACAACCTTACCCACTTTTCACCTGCCATCTCTGCTACTTACATCRTCCCTTGATGAGCTGATTAGGTTCTTAAATAAGCAGAAATTTTCCTGGAAGAGTGAAGGAATTTTTTGTTTGTGTATTTAGCAAACTGAACCATCCTAATTAAGTCAGAGGACAGTGGACCTGAGGGCTGGTGTAAGAAAAGGGTGAGGACAGCTGCCTGCAAGTGAGAGGCTAGCAGCCTCTTTTCGTGGCCCTGAGTGGAGGTCTCAGCTCAGCTGGATCATTCAGCCTTGCTCTCACATGTATTGCGCAGAAGCCTCCTTTATATTTGCTCACTTATCTTCTGCATGACTGAAGCTGTGTGATTTTTGGATAGTCTAGCTTTCACTGTTGCTAACCACACATGCATATTTATTTTTTTCCCTTTTTTTTGCCTAATCTATTTGATGCCCTCAGTGTTTAGCTGAAGATCTTTTTCTGTTTTTTTGTTGTTGCTTTTGTTTTGGAAATAATGTTTCTTATTTATTCAGTGCATTGTAATGTGTACATGCATGGAAATGTTGTGTGGATTGGCCATATGGGCATGAATGCTTATTAGGGAAGCATGTGTGACTAGATTTTTACAAATCAAAAAGTAATGTTTTGATGTTTTGGGCCTTACTTTGGACTTTTCTGCACATTAACACAGTAAACATGTTTTGTGGATTTTTTTTTTTGGAAGATTGTGTCATCTTTGTTCTTTCTAATAAAATAACTTTCTAATAAAGTTGCTTGTRTAGTAGTAAATGGAGTATGAGTTGGGATATGCATTATTTAATTTTATCAAGCATAAACATACTAGAATGAACTTTTTTTTTTGGTATATTCGCTATTAGAGCCATAACCTTTTGCTAAATTCATAACTAGATTTTGTAATGATTCAAATTGCAGATAAGAATGCTTTTGAATGAAAAAATTGGCCAGAATGCAAACCATTCTGTCAGCGAATGTTGCTAGAATAAAATGCRTGCTGTGCATGGACTTCAGGAAAGCTCCAGATAAACCAATTGCAACAACCCATATCACATACCTCATTTCTGCTGACTTTTTTTTTTTCCCCCTTTCCTTTTTAAACTCTAGCTCTGGTGCTTTTGTATTTGAAGAGGAAAGGTTCAGACACTAGAGATTTAATAGCATTTAAGAGATCACTGACAAAACAGTATTTATTTAAAAGAAGTAGTTGACAACTTTAAACCTCTATATGGAGCAAAAYTGTTGTTTGCTATTATATCTTGCTTGCATAGATTTGCAGTTTTCTCCTCTATGGAACAAATATTCTTCTTTGCTCCTCTAGAAAGAATRATGATGCTAGTCAGAGTGAACTTTTAATTCTGTTAGATAAATTGCCAAATAGAGGGTAAATGTATACTTTAAGAAGAAAAGGTAATTTTAAGTCATAAGAGGTACTTGTAATCTGAAAGATACTGTACCATGCTACCGTATATACAGAAGTTAATTGTTTGGACTCTGATATTCCTGGTTGCCTGTAGTAAGGTCACAAGCAAAGCTTTATATTAGTAAGTCTTGTGGAAACTACTTTTCGTGAGAAATTTAATTGGAGTTTACTGGAACATTATTTGGATAATAGGTTGATAAGCAATAATAACATACCAAAAGAAAATGTTATGRTATAGAATTATGTATTTTTTTTAGTTTTAATGACATTAAGATTATGATATTTATTATTGAAATGCTAAGGTATAGAAAGAAATGAACTTTTTATCATTGACTTTGCATTGGAATATCTAATGAGACTAATCCAGGAGTAGTTATAGGTCAATAAATATTTTAAGTAAGTTGATGGTCAAAAAGCTAACTTAAAGCTATTTRGAGATGGAGAATGTTTCAATACAATTACAGAATTAAGTATTTTATGACTCTGCTTTTATGTCAGTGGATGTAGTTGAGACAAGAAGAGCAAAGTATACTTTAAAAAGCAGGGCTGAATGGACAAATAAGATTTTTTTTTACATTTTCTTGTTCTTTTAAGAGTGAAGAATAATTTTAAAATTCAAGGTGAAGAAAGAGGGTTTAGACTACTAAGAGTTTAAACCAAATAAGCAAACGTTTTGGAACTTACAAAATAAAAATGTGTATGAACAACAGTAATAGTAATTGGTTTCTTGCCTCAAGAATTAATTGAGATTTTAGAAGTAATTCATCTCTCAAAGGGATCATTGGAAAACATAGGCTGGAAGTAGAAATGACTGCTCTGGTTCTGCCTGCCTGGCACAGCTGGCCTATGGTTCTGTGAAAGTTTCAACTTTCTTGTTTGCAGCTTCCGGTCTAGCTTACTGCCACAGAATAGAGCGCTGGACTAGAAGGATATATTAATGCCTTAAACCCTGACAAATCAATAGTAACTAATGGATAATGTAAAGAATCATTATATTCACAATTGCTACCTAAGTAGCCTTGTGAATTGTCAGTTTTCTTCTTCTGGCCTCTTTTATTCATCATCCCTATTTGCTTCCTTTGCTGAGCTAAAACATAAGTTCTTCAGAGCAAGAACTTTTGTACTTGTGTAGGTGCTGGTATGTTTGGGTCACTATTGAGTAAAAACTCAGCTGGTCATTGTACAACTGATGTTAGGTTTAGAAAACTCAGTGTTCGACATCTCAGTGGAAACCTGCCTCCTTTCTCTCTCTAACATCTTGTTTGTGCCAGCTGTCAGCAGGACATACCATTTGGGCCAAGTATCACCAGACTTTTACTGTTCTTTCAGCTACAAATGAGGTCTTGTCCTGGAAAAAGGCAAACTAGCAGTCGACACTTCAGTTTATTTTTATGATGATAAAGCAAAGACAGAAGGAAGCTAGCCCAGATGTACTGMGTTTGGGAAGTCCACAATGTTTTGGATAGCTAGTTTAATAAYATTTGGACTTCTTGGCATTTCAAGCTGCTACTGTTTTTACCAGGGTCAGTTTCTTCTCTCCTCTAATAATGCTCTTACTTATCTGTGGTGCAAGCGAGTTGTTCCTTGGCAGCATTTGGTACATCCCTTCTGCTCCTTTCATCTGTTTCTTTCGTCTCAGAGGCTTCAGTGTTCAGTTAGCAATGGTAATTTTTTTTTCAACGTCAAGGGTTCCTGCTCCTTGTAGTTTGACGGACCTTTTCTTACACTCAACAAAAAGGAAGTGAATTAGTGTTGAAATAAGAGGTAAGAAAAAAAAAATCCAAAGATCTAGTTTTACCTAGCTAGAGCTTTAAAAGGGTAGAGACTAGTTTTTATATATRTATTTATATATGGTTATATATGTTGATGATCCAATTACTTTTTTTTCCTTCCTTGGTGGACGAATAGAACTTTACTTTGTCTTTTGTGGGTTTAGTGAACTTCTAGTCAGCTCAGTAGTGAAGTAGATTTTTTTTATAGTGTAATTAAAACAACTTTTTTGATGTTATCAATACTTGACTGTACAAACTTAAATATCATATCAGCGGGGGAAAAGATTGGTGATGAGCTCTGGATGTGAATCTTGACTTTCTAGGTCACCAGTTTGCATATAACTCAACAGTGGCCAAAGCTTGTTATCGTTTCATGGTTTTGCATTTGGTCTTACTTCAGGTGTCAGCATTAGAGAACTCGCTGTTTGCAGTTCGTGGTAAATCTTGAGGCCCTGATCACTGATAGAGGCCTCTAGTAACTGCTGCAGCACAAATAGCAATTTTGGCAAAAGCTATGCGACTGCTTACCTTGCTCTTTGCTTGTGCCTGTCCCCTACTCTCCCATTTGTTCCATTGTTAATCTGGCTTTATTAATAAATTCTGTAGGCTATTGATTAAAGGAAGGTTGATGAAATAATATGTTTTCTTAAAATAGGTACAGATTTTGCCTAAGTCATATATTGGTGGAGATGAAGCTAAGGTCCAAAACCTTGACTAGGGAAGTTGAGATTTGCAGGGCTGAGTGGGAACAGTAGGGCAAAAGATAGAACACTGTTTTCTTAATAGTATACCCAAGCAAGAATGAAGCAAGGTATACTGATAATGTATTTTGAAAATGAAGCAATACTTACATATTAAAATTTAGAAGGTAGCTGCATTGGCTAGGTATCCATGCTAATTCTGGTTAGTAGCCTAAGTGACTGACTTTCTTTCTTTTTTTTTTTCCTCCGCATGTAGCATGTAAGGAGAGTTGTGAATTAGATGAGCATTTTTGTGATATACTCTGCCAGAAAATTTGCCCTCTGTTCATGAAGAGGGCCAAGTGTTGGTGAAGTTTTAAAACAGAATCTTRGTAGCTACTTAGCTTTCTTCCAGTATATTTCCTCCCTCTCTTTTTTCTTTTTTTTTATTTGTAGTAAAGTGTTTCAAAGTCATCTCCTAAAAACCATACAAATTCTGCTCCTGTCATTGATGGCCAAGCCATAATTGGTGCCAGTGCATACAGTTAGAGCCTTAGTGATTTTTCAAGCCTTAAACTCTTGTAGTATTCAAATCGTTACAGTTCTGGACGTGGCTGTTATACAGTTGTCCCACCTCCTTACAGAATGCCTTCTTTAAAGTACAAATTTTATTATAAAGGTTGTTTTTCCTGTCCATTAGTATGGAAGACCTTCAAACAGATTTTACCTTATTTCATTTTGTGGGTCAGTTCCTCAGTTATTTGCTATTTTGTTTGTAGACTGTAGATATTTTCTATGTTTTTGTGTCTTCCTGCAAAAGTACCACTAATTTTAATACACAATTTGCATCTGACAACAGTGTAGGAAATGCTGCTACAGCACTGTATAAACAATGTAGCAGATATAAATATGGACCTTATAGAAGGAAAAGGGTGTAGGGCATACACCCTTGCATTTTTTTTTTTTTTTGATGATAAAAACTGAAATAAAACAGGTTTTGCTCACTGTGTCATACTTGCAAGTCCCAGAACATGCTCAAGAAGTCCATCCAGCAGCTGGGCAGAGTGTCGGTTCAGCACTAAGGCCCCAAGATGCTTGTGTCTAGTTCTCGGGTCCAGGATCCAGACAAGGATGATGGTTGTCAAGCCTTTGTTGGGTTTTCTGAGTGGTTTTTAGGTTGTGAACCATGTGGGGGTTTTGGATATGCCTTTTTGTACCCTTTTGGAACTGACAGCTGCCTGTGTCTCCGTGCTGTCCCACCTCTGAGTCATTAGGAGCCATGGGGGTTCTGGGTGCCTGGTGAAAGCACAGGTAGATGTGCTGGGGTCTCGGTGGCCTGTTGGCTGGAGGCTGTGCTGTGAGCCCCTCCAGCCCTGCCGCGTGTCCCTTCTGGGGCCTCGCACCCACACCGTCCCATGCCTGCCCATCTGAGCTGCTCTGCAGCAAACACTGCAATGCTCACTGCAGTTCATAGGAACTGTAACTATCACTGTGTAGTGAAATATGATAAATGTTTRTATTTTGGAGAAAGCAGGCTACTTTCTAAAATAAATTAAAATCAAATTTTTAAAAAATAAGATGAAAGTTGAGGAAGTTTGGATAAAAAACCCTTTATTTTCAGTAAAATACAGCTCAATCTTTTAAATCACGGTTTGGCCATGTGTTTTCTGGACAAACCTATTTTTATTTCAGATGTAACTGTCCTCCCTTGTAGTTGACAAAGAAGCTGTTAGCTCTGAAAGCTTGATACATTTACAGTGGCTAAGAATAGTACTGCATGACACAGTATTGTTTTCTTACATAGGTCTAGTATGCCTCTGGTTATATTGACAGGCTACGTGAGGATTTTGAGGCAGCGTTGTGTTATGCTCTTATGCTTTTACTTTCTTTGAAGACTTAAATCTCAGAAGAGTTCTCTATTTTTCTAAGAAGTTGGCAAAACTTCAAATTCTTGTTAGTTTTGTTTACTTCTATGTGTAATTAGCATAGACACATTTCTACAGAAAGTAGAGTTAGAAATCTAAGTGCTTCATGTCTAAGTTTTTTTTCTCCATATGGTTAACTAGGGCTTCATGTGAGCTCAGTGCTATTGAGCTTATGCTATTATGTGAATACTTAAAAGTGCAAAGAACCTCAAAACACAGTTCCCTTTTGCTAACTATAGCAGCAAAATAAATGTAAGCAAGCCAGAGATCAATCCTGAACCTGATTTTTGTATTCATCAAACTTTCACACACACAAAAAAGTGCTCACTGATTTAGCACTTGACATAGCTGTTGTCCCCTGGAGCTGGCTGACTGAAGGGACTCTGCTCAGAAGAGTGCGTTTGGTAAATAGGAGAACATAGTGGAGGCAGCTAATTTAAAACAGAGACTTTGCAACAGTGTAACTAATTTCTCAGTAGTTAGTTGCTTGTGAAATGAACTTAATTGTAGCAGATTAGTATTACTTGAAAAGATGTTTTTAATGTGCCATTGTCAAGAAATTTATGCTCTAGTTTAAAAATAAGCAGTCTCTCTTGTACACTAAAACTTTGGTTAGAGTTGTATTGGGAACTGAAACCCATCAGAGTACAGTTTTCAAAAGTGCTGATGCCTCTCAGTACAGGATAAAAAACCTTTTACAGAGCATCTTCAGAGTATCGTTATTTGGGGAACAATTAAAGAAGTTGGACAGTTACCTCATTACCTTGATGTGCAGAAAGCTGCTGCTGCTTTTTGTTTGTTTTGTTTTTAATCCTCAAGGAACTTGCTTGTAAGAATGTCCTTTTGAAAATGTTGATTTTTTTTTCTTTTCTTCTTGGCATGTTTGTGTTAACATGTGACAGATTAAGTTAGTCTTCAGAGATTTATTTTCCTCTTCAGCTCGTACGCTTCTGTGTAGGATTAGTAGACAAAACTGACAGCATCAAAATGCAGTTCAGTTCTTTCCTGAAATTGGTACTTAAGGCAYGAGATTTATTCTAAACCTAATTTGTAGCTTAAACATACTCAAATTCTCAAATGTATTTATTCTTTTTTTTCCTGTGTGTACATTTTACACTTTAATTTTCAAATATAATAAAATATCAGCAATACCATTAAATTGCTTCTGGATACTTCACTAGGCAGTTACTTAAAAAGATGAGAAACTGCTCTTTAAGTGGATCTTGTCTAGGGAAATGTCATACCTTTCTGAGCTTTAACTCATAGAAGTATTTTTCATCTGAAATATTAATATGCTAAGAAAGCTATCTGATTCCTTTATAGATTTTTTTAATAAGATTTTTATGATATGATTTGAAATAATTATTTATTTTACAACTGATACTTTAGAGTTTGGACTTTTTTTCCAAAGACTCAGGAAGGGTGTCGGTTTGACATTAATGAGGATAAAAGCCCTTTCCTCATTCTACTGTGAGCTGGGATTGCCACCTTCTCGTGAGGAAAGAATGGGGGCAGAAGGAGGACTGTAAAGAAACTACCTTGGATTGGGCAGGGCAAGATAACCCTTTGCAAAAGCTTCTAGTGTCTGAGATTATCATTTGAAATAAAACCAAAAGTAAATTTGTTGACTATTTTGTCACTATTTTCTCTTTCAGTACAATATAAAAATAGAGGKTTTTTTACATACATGTCCATAGATTTTTTTGGTAGAGTGTTTTTTATATTCTTCATTCTTCAAAGGGAGGATAGGGAAGTTTATTGTTTCCTAAGAAATCTGTGGGTTAGGAAAGATGGAAAAAGACGTTAAGTTTCTTTTTCTGTTTGCTGCTTAACAAAGGCATGCCTATAATCACCTTGACCTTGTTGTTTGTTCTTTGTATGTGTGTTTGTTTCTATGTTAAAAGGAAACAAAGCGTGAGATACAATATGGTTGTAATGATAGGCATAGAGTTAAAATTGTCTGCGCAACCAGTTATCATTGTATCTTTATTCCTTCTATACTTTAGCCTTGCCTTTTATTTTTTTGGGTACTGTTTCTTAAAGCCTTCAGTTTAGGGTTGAGATCTGCTTTCCTTCCTGTTCATGCAATCGGCAWACCGTAAATGCAAAGTAAGTATTCAGAGTAAGTTCACGCTCGTTGTTGTTGTGGAATGCTGGGCCTGTAACTTATAAAACAATGTATGYGGAAATTTGGAATAAACATTTGTAAAAATACTTCTTTTTCTTTCCCTTTCTACTCTTACAGTTCTCTGGCCTGACTGGCTTATCTTTATGCCTCCCTTTGCTTCTCTTACACCTTTTAATTTAATACTGCTTAGCCAAGCATTGATCTTTTTTGTTGCCTGTGTTAGATCATGCTTAGCACAGAATTAAGAGTCTTCTCAAGGGACACATCATCAATGTATTTTCCCTGCTACGGCTTTCAGTGCTAGTCCAGGAAGGAAAAATAGTTTTCTTCGCTAGCAATAAATGTTCTGTATTTTTTTTTCATCCATGGGTTGAGCAGTGCACTTTTTTTTAAACTAGGTAGGAAGAGCTGRGAGGAGAGTGTGTGTGCATGTGTTGCAGTGAAAAATAGTAGTACATAGGTGTTTGTCTGCAAGCTTACCTGTCACTTGAGTCACTAGAAGGCGATCRCTCAGCTGACCATGAGTCATTCTGCAGACTGCAGTCCATAGGCCATGAAAAGTAATTGAGAGAAACCAAAGGCAGCTAACAGACTTAAATCTGCTCAACAGGAAACTGCATCTCCCTCGAAGCGCCCCCTGCCCCAAATGTCTTCTAAAGGCAAAGTCTGGAAAACACGGATACATGTGGTAGGATTATGCGTGAATGGTAGGGTCAAATGGACCCATTATTTCTGGATTCTTACTGGTGAAGCTGGGTAGGTGCTGCAGCTGGGTTGGGAATCCAGCACTGAGTAATGGGAAGGTATCAAAATTTTGCCTCATCAGAGAAAGCTCTTAACAGCTCATGTTTGTAAAGAAAAATTTGATGGCATGAATCCTTGGAACTGATGCTAGATAAATAGATACCTGAACTCRGCTCTTCCAGTTGTGTTTTTTACTCCAAGAATTAATTTAAGGAAAAGAGAAAACATGTTCAGTGCTTTTACAGGTAATAACCTCTCTACTGTCAAGTGAATGCACAGTACTATCTAAAAGCAAAAACCATGATTAAAATGGTGATGAGCTGGAGTGAATTAGGCTCCACTGAAAGTCAGGGAATGCTGCTAGCGCAAGCTTAGTGCTGGCTTGGTTTCCATTTGCCTGAGGGCAGATGGATCAGAAGAACTAACAGGACAGGTCAAAGTTATATTATTCTATCTGTGCTTTCAGTATTTAAATGAAAGTAGTCATCTTTACTCCTCTTGCAGTAATGATTTCACATTAAAAAAAATAAAAATCAAATATTGCTCCTCAAAATGAGTAGTGTAGGATTTTTGTTTGTTTACTTGCTTTTTTTTTTTTTTTTTTTTTTTTTTTTTTTTTTTTTTTTTTTTTTTGCAGTTTAACACTATAGAAGCCCAATTTGAGATGTAGGAAGTTAAGAAACAAATTGAGGGCTTTTATTCTTAATTCGTTATTATTTTGAGGAAATATAAAATTTGTAGATGAGTGAAACTTAATCAGTTAAACATGCTCAGTTATACTGTAATGTTTTAAAGGAAATGGAGATATCAGAATATATTGCTGTATTACTTGACAACACAGCACTACTACTTTCTTTGTGCTATGTGAAGGATTTTGATGGTAGGTCATACTAGGTCTTTGCTATCAGTCTGCTGTGAAAGAAGGCACTAGATAACAGCTGTGTACCTGGATTCTTACTGGTGTAACACCTGGATACCTGCTGCGGTATCTTTGCTTTCTCTGAGGAGTTTGCARCTGGGTTATAGAGGTGCTTTCCGGCAGAAGTACATATATAAAATCTAACTCGTATTATTATTTATGCAGCATTAAGTTGAGTTGAAAGTTATTGTTATGGTTTATATAAAACTTCAGTACAGTGAATGCATTTCTGAAGATCAGCCCTGAGAATTTAACCAACAGCATTGATCCTTTATGTTCCTGCAGTTGGTTACACGATGGATTGTGTTCTAGGTTACGGACAGATGAAACAGGCTAGAGAAACTCTTTTATCGTTTATATTCCCTTAAGCTGATCATRTAGCTGCATGGAAAGGGCTGTCTGATGCTGAAGTAAAATGCATTAAAAACATTTGTAATTTTGATGAGTGCTATGAAATAATTCTGTTATCTTTCCAAGTGAAGGTTTTTTTTTGAAATTCAAAATATTTTTTTTCTTTTTTTAATTAAAGCTGTTTATCTGAARAGGTGGTTTATTCTTTGCTGGCAATTGTTCTAGAAAGGGAATTATTTAAACAATGCAATTTTAATGGCTTGACACTTTAATGGTCAGGATTTCCTGATGTGATGCCATAATCAAGAATGACTGGGCAGGACTTGAGACAATTTAGTTCAAAAACAATTTCCTTTTTTTACCCTCTCCCCTCCTCTTCCTTCTTCCCAGCTCCCGAACCTTTGTGCTTTGTCATTGGCTTTCCAGCTGCATATGTATGCTTTGCTCTCTTCACATCTTGTGCTATCCAACTTATTCATGAGTTTCTCCTTTTTTCTTTTCTCCTTTGTCCTYTCTCTCACAATAATCTGTGTGTATGGTCTGTCTATGAGTGGTAATTCTTGCACATGCTCTAAGTAATTTCAGCCAGTATTTCCCATCTGTGTCCCAGCTCTTGTGTTGTTAAGGAATTTTTTTATGTATAAATGTAAAACTGTTCCTATGTAAACTTTAGTGTTTTTTTTTCAGTGTGTTTGTTTTGTTTTCAATTTCTTGTTTGTAAAGCTGGTTACTTGCTCCATAGGTGATGTTCTTCCCTGCCATCTTGTAGTGAACAGATTAGAGTTATGTGGCCTGGGAGATCAASTGAGCTTTCAGCAACTGTATTTGTGGTTGTAGCTGCTTTTGCAGCTCTGGAGTCTGTTCTCCGTGGACAGAATGAGCTCGGCAGCCACTAGTARTCTAGTTCTGACCTTAGTTCCTTAGATCTCCTGGCACTTCCTTGAATGTCAGGTCTGAATGTCTGAGCTCTTTTTCAACCGTTATAGTCCTTAAGAAAAGTGTCTGTGTTTTCTACCTTCCATAGGTATCAAATAYCTGCATGTCTGATTTAGATACTTGTACATGGTAACGTGTGGCTGTGGTTCCTCCTGTTCAATCTCTATTCTGTAGAGAAGCGGGTTCTTCATAGACAGCGTGAGGATGGTATGTTATTGCYCTTCTGCCTATTCTTAATTATTTCAGTGCTTTTTTCTTTTTGAACCTGAAGGAAAATTTTGCCAAGGGATAAATACTTAAACTGGTGTTTTGAAAATCGGTAGTGGGTGCTCCTTTCACGTATGAGGGAGGTTTAGAGAGAAGCTTTTGGTGAGCTGCTGCTTCTCACCTACTTAAAAAGGTAAGAGGAATGACTAGAATAGTCTTTATTAAGAAAGTCAGCATGATTTACTTGGTGAAATTCCTACCACAATTTTTCTCTTCTTGTGTATCTGACTTTAGGTGAAAGATGTACTTAAAATATTTTTCCTGATTTTTATCTGTGTGATTTTGGTTGGGGTTAATTTTTATCCTTCATGGGGCTAGTCTGTTCTGTCTGTYCTAGATTTTTTTTGAAAAGTAGTAGCATACCTGTTTTATTTTGAGACTTCTCAAAATAAGGTGGAGCAGAAACTGCCAGATAATAAGTCTAGTGTGAGATGGGAATATTTGCCARTTAGACTTTGTTCAGCCATTAAAGCAACTAGGTCAAAAGAATTTATTTTCTTTAGAATACTTGCCCAAAAAGTCTCTCAAAATTAATACTAAAAAGGGAAAAGTGGGTTTGGGACAGAGAATGTAGTAACAAGTCTCACAAATATGGGAAGAGCTTAAAAGAAGGAGAAATGTCTTCCAAGGATTTGTGTGTGTGACACACATRGACTGACTTACTATTTCTGCAGGCTGTAATCGCAGGTGTGGAAATGATGGAGGAGAAATTTTCTTGAAACTTTCATTGATTTTTATGAACAGTGCTTTGAAGTATTATTACCGAAGAAACTTTCTCTTCTCATTTTTCCCCTATAGGATACAGTCTGGTTAGATTTCTGGAAAGTATGTCAAGTGAAAACTAAAAATACAGTGTCAGAATCAAATTGTCTGAGGATTTCACAGTGGGGAAAAAGACTACTGAGTCTTTGGAAAGGCAAGACCACTTAATCCTGAGGAAGAAGCTCAAATTTGAGGATGATCAGTAGCAATAAAGACTGTATCTGCTGGATCAGCTGGGGTTCAGTACAGCTAGAGCTGGTACAGCAATAAACCCAGCTTATGAATGGATTCCATGAAGAACCACCAGTGGTAGACAGTCTGGGCAAAACAGTGTGAAACACCTTGGTGTACTCAYGTTGTCAAGTGCTTCTGCAACCAGGTAAAGTGACTGGATCAATGAATAGTGRATAGTGACTGCACCTCCTCTCACACTCTGAAAGCAAATTCAAATCACTTAAGTGAAAACGTGACTGAAAGAAATAAATCACTTTAGAATAATTTTAAGATGTGTATTTCAGACACTTTCCYCCTTAGTGTTATTTTTAGTCTCTGAGTCTCCTTAAAATAGCACAGTGTTTTGGGTTCTTTTTAACCTTTTGTTTTTTGAGTTCTGAACAGCATTTCCTTTTCATTGGAGGTGCACTGCATTTCTTGTGTTGGGAGATTTTCGATAGTTGTTTTGTAATAGCTCTTTCTTTGTTTTTGATACTTAGGCTGGAAGCTAAGATTTGGAATGTACATTTGTCGTTAGAGAAGATTTTCACCATTTCTCCCATTCAAATCATCAAACATGTTCATGGAATGAGTTTTCGCTGGTGTGAGCTCARGAGACTTTGGAAACAGTAGAAACAAGATAGTATATAGCAGTCCCACAATTACACTTACTGAAGAAGTTGTCTGCTCTAGAAAACAGTACACTGGTCTGGGAGGCAGGAAACCTAGATTTAACTCTTAGGCTGTGCTCATAATTTGTTGGGATGATATTGGTCAGATTGAGTCCTCTCTTTGAGCATCAACTCCTTTTTTTAGGAAAAAAACAACAATTTCTTCAATTAGATACCTGAAGATTTTTTGCTAGAGAGCACTAACAGTTGTAACAGATATTTTTCCACATATATTAAAAGCACTTCTGTGGGATAGAATGAAACGTTCTAGAGTTTATCAGGGTAGGAGACAAAGAGCTTAATTTAATTACCATGAAGTAATTATGCAGATAATATTTTAAATCTTTTAAAATTTTCATACTCTCAGCTGGCTATTCAAGCACTATTCTGCAACAGGAAGCTTAAAGGAGTTGTGATACTACCTCTGCTGCAAAAATAATGTCAAAAAACCCTAACTATTAAAATGTAGACTATGTAAAATGATTTACTACCTTAGAAATTAGCATAACAAAAATCCTATTTGGTGAAAACTATACTGTGTTGAATATCCATGTTCTGTAGTTGGATAGTGTATTTAAAATACATGGAAGAATTCTGGATATGTTTTCAGCTGTCTTGGGAGAGAGGAGATATCTGATGGAACTTCTGTTTCAGTCTAACCATTTAAAACTTCCTGAGAAAGAATAGGAACTAAAACAGAGCAAATTTCAATTAACACATGAAAAACTTTGAGAGGACCATTTAATATGAACACTTTGTTAAACACAGAATAATATTTTTTWAAAAAAAGTATATGAAAGCTAAAATTAATTACTTTGCATTAGCCATCAAGTGAAACACATTCACCCTCTGTCACAGGCTGATGTGGARTAGGTGGTTACCTGTCGTTTCTTGCTTTGTACGCTTGAATCCTGAATAGCACCATTCGTTTAAATGGGACAGTATTACACTCAAGTACTTGGCTGCTTTTGAGCAATATGGAGAGAAGCAGAGTGGTGAAAATATCATTCTTTAATATAAATTTATGTATAAATAAACTTTCATAGTTCTGRATGTTTTTTGTATTTAACATGAAGCAATTTTGTCTCTAATTCAATGAACATCAGTGTGTATTGCTTTTTGACCTAGTGTATACCGGCTGTCTCATTATTCTTCGTGTTGTTTTACTGTTCCCCGAAACTGTCCAAACAAGTCGGTGTGTTCCTGGCAACCAAACACTGCTGTTTAACAGATACTTCCTACAGCTCTCCAAGGGCACTTGCTGCCAGATTTCCCGTGCAGCACCAGCTCCCATCAGAACAAACACACAGGATATTTATTTCAAGTGAATAACAGTTAAAATGTTTTCAGGCAATTTGTGAATGTAGTGTCAACATGTTGTTTTTGAACTGTTACAGCTGGTATGATTTTTGGTTCCAGATTTCATCCTGTAGTTAAAACAAACAAACAAACAAAAAGCAGGACAACCAAAATGGTCTTGATATAATAGATTTTAATTTTTAAAAATAAGGCCCTACAAAAGAGGTTATTGTATTATTGACATCTAACATTTCTCTACGAAGTCAATTTTAACTAGAGGAAAATAGTAAAAAACTGTTGGTGGAGCCAAACGAAAAAAAAAACCCAAAACAAAACAAACAAACAAACAAAAAAAGCCACTAGTCAGTGTTGTGTTCCTTAAATTATTTTGGGGAAAATACAAAACAATTTCTTCAAAGAGAAAATCTACTTCTCTTTTTTTAGAAACCAAATGAGTCAGTGTTACCTTGTTCTGAAGAGTGTTCCATATTTTGTAAGCTGCCTATACTCAAAACTTTTATTTTCTTAGGCAGGTAAGAGCCTCAAATAGTTTATGCTCTTTCAGCTTTAGTGGCAAAAAGTTATGGAAAGAAATYATTTAATCCTGCCCCATAATGAGACTTTCTGTTAAATATGGTGTTTAAAATCCACATAGTGGTGGATTTTTATTGTTAGCAGTTTTAAGTTCATGAGTAAATGAATCCCAGTGAACATAGTCAAGCAATATTATTATCCAGTATAATTAACAAATCTGATAACAGATTTTGGCTTTCCTTTAAGGAGCTACTGTACAACTTCTTATTAAATAGACAATTTAGTGCTCTCTCCCTTTTCCTTCCTATGTATTTTTTCTTTTCTCTCTCTCTCTTTTTTTTTTTTACACTAACTTACTAGTTTTACGTAGCAGATAGAACACAAACCCTGTTATATATGAGATAAGAATCACTAATATGAACTGTTATCACAGTCATGAATTACAGAGTACTCAGTAAGTTACTGCACAGTAAGTCAATCCTAATCTTTTATTCTGCCATTGGAATATGCTGGCATTTCAACAAAGATATCTGTAGTCTTTTCATGACAGTATTTAAAATTGCTTCGGTGTGACATTTTTCTCKTGTTTTAGGGGTACATTACAAACTGAAGAATTTGTGTATGTAAACATAAGTTAGTAATATGCTTTACTGTGGATTTACCTTATCTCTGCATTGCTGTTGAAAGAAGAAAAAGGCGATTTSCTCTTCTTGTTTCCCTTTCTTCTTTGTGCTCGCACAGGCGTGATGTGGCTAAAGTTAACCTGGGGAAACAAAGACTACGTGTGCTGCTTCTCCAGCTCAGTTCACTACGGAGCTACGCTTGCTTCTGTTTGCACAGAAAGAGCATGGTACAGAGCGTATGAATGAGTCTTTTGACAATATTGTTGCATATAGCATCTGAAAGAGTGTGTGTAAAATTATAACCTAGGCGTGGGGTTCGTGGCACTGTAGACTGATCTAAGGCTGTCACGGTACAACGTTTTCCTGGCTTCATGGTCGTGCTTTCTGCCTTGCACTGAAATTTCTGCAGCAGTTCAGGAAGCTGAACTGGCTGTAATCCAATTGCTTCTTTTTTCCTTTTAGGGATAGGTTTTTGTCCAGATTTCCCATGCTGAGTTGATTCACTAAGTTGTCACATGGGCAGCAATGCAGGTGTGAGGGAGACAGCCTTACAAGTTGATTTGTCTGCAGTATGCCTGATTTTCAACTTAAGCTGCCTCGGAACTTCATCCTTGGCAAGAGAAACTTTTTTTTCTTTTCTTTCTTTCTTTCTTTTTTTTTGTATACTTTAAAAATAAACATAGTAAGACATGTTTCATATTGAGGGTTATATGACTACTGCCCAATGCAAAATAAAGATAACATGTTCAAGAAGACCAGTTTTTGATGTTCTCATGATTCTTAAATTGCAGGGCTTTTCAAGGCAATTTTTTAAAAACTGCAGAGTGAAATGTTTTGTGTAAATGCGTTCTTAAGACTTGCCTATATAGGGCAAATCTCAGCGTCCGTGGGTGAATCCAGAAGGTTAGGTCTAGTTTTGGGAACACATTAGTTCTACTCAGCTGACGTCCAGGGAGATAAGAACTGGTCAAATACCAGTTTCTCATCATTTAAGAGTATTAACTGGACAGGAGCTGTGCCATGTTCCTGTTAGTCCTCGGTTGGGATGATACGAGCATCATGGCACGCTCCAGTAGGTAAGTCTAGAAGAAGCCAAAGTAGCTGCTTTGGGAAACTTTCTGTGACCAGACACAACTAACAAGGCTCAAGAAGAGGTTTAAACATCTCTGGTTTCTTGACAATGAGATATCTTTTAGCTTCAATTTATGTGACTTAAAATAATGAAAACCTTCATATTTAGGATAGAAACAAATTTAATTAGAAATGTGTAGTATCTATTAGAGTCCTTAGGTACCTTTTATTTTATTTTATTTTTAATTCTTCTGCAGGTGGATATGGAAAGAGTAATTCAAAATCTGTATATGTTGCACTATTTTTGTGTGTTATGAATCTCATTCTACAGAGTTTCTTGTAGTTACCTGCTGTGGTCAGGAAGGATGTATTCGTTCTCTCCCCTTTTTGTCTCCTCACATGTGTGTGCTTTTTTTCTTAACACATAATGTCTCTCTTTACTGCCTTTGAAAGCATCAGAGTTTGAAAATGACAGGAGCAGCATCGATGTTGGAGGATGTACACAGTGATTGTAGTGAAATTAAAGAAAWTTTTTTTAAAGTGCCTGACATATGCGTGCTTCTGTACTGAGGGATAAACCACTCATCAGATTCGGGATAGGAAAGGAATTTTCTTTCAAGTCAAATGTTTTGGGTGGTTGTTTTCCTTTGCAGCGTGCACTTCAGTCCTCTTCCAAAAACCTTTGTGCGTTTTCATCTAGCAAATTTCCACTGTGAGGATCTGGAACATGGCAGTATCTTTGATCTCTCTGCTTGTGCTGTGTGGCACATGCTTTTTGGTGTCTTTTAGGACTGCTGTTGCCAAGATCAAGATCAAAGTGTTGTAGGGCTGTTGAGAATTGCTTTGTGGCATGTGGTGCACATGCATGCGTGCAGGGAATAGCTGGCTTGTTCCTGGCACGTCATGTTTTGCTGCCTCAATTCCAGGGAAGTCGGCTGTGTGACCTTGGCAATTCCTGCCAGCCCATAAGGAGATGGACTGCAATTTAAATACTGATCCAGGAGAAAATAGTGTCTTCCTGCAGCTTGCTGATTGATTTTTTTTTTTTTTTTTTTTAACAATGATGTTTTGATAGAACAGCAAGTTTGTATCAGAAACACTGAGAGGAAAAACAAAGTTCATATGTTTCAATCACAAGCTTAAGAAAGGTATACTTCATTTTTGATTAATGACTGAACTAGTGATAACCATTCAGTTTTCACTTGTGCTCAATTGTTAACTTCAGTAATGCATTTTTATAAATTAATGAGGKTTTTTTTGGAAGAAAAATGCATTATGTAAAATATAACTTGCTCAAGTTATAGAAGAAGTCATGAATGGCATAGATTGAAATGGAGGAAGATTTGAAGTGAAGTACCAAAAGGTTTGGTCTCTATGGTAACTGGTATTTTCATGAATGAGGTGAACAATGCAAAATTGTTTTAGTAAAAGATGTGGATAATATTTGGTTAATAGGAATTGTGCATATACAAATTGAAAACATGAAAATTTTGAAAATTAAGCAACATTGGCCAAGTGCATTTAACCAAATTTTAGCCGAAATTAACCTAAAGAAGCCTACCTGAACGAGTTGCAATATCTAATAGAGTAAAATAGACTGAGAATAAACTCCCAATACAATCATCTTGGGAGGAGAAAGGGGAAATCCTGATATCAAAAGCTAGCACTCATTAATATCAAATCTTAATATCAATAAAAAAAAACCCTACTGTCACGGGATATGCTACAGAAATATTGGACCTTTCTGGGTAGATATGTTGCATCAGTAGAAACACTAGTAATTCTTTTGATCTATTGTTTGCAAGACGAGAATTGTGATCATTTACTCTGCTTAGACGAGTATGTGTTAATAAGTTCTGATAGCTGATTTTCAGTACTGTAATTCATATTGGACAATTACTATAATAATTCGTTTTTATTCGGTGCTGAGGAAGAAAAATAAAATCAAAGTTTGATAAATACAACATAAACTTAGTAAATGATAGTTTCAGTATAAGAGTGAAAGTTCTAATTTGTAGACAAAGAAACTAATATATCCAGTGTTATTTGTACTGATTGATGAGTTTGTATTGATTGACGATTGGTCTGTTTTCCTGACAGGGAGCAAGTATTCTAGATTTGTAACTTGAAAGTGGAAAGAAATAATGAGCTTAAAATACCTAGGAAAGGTTTGGAGTTTTGTTAGGAAAATCAGTTTAATGATGCAAAGTGCTAAGAGAGGTAGAGTTACTCTGATACCAAGTAGAATCTTAAACTTCATCAATAATTCATAAAATATCAGAGCAAACAGATGCTTCTCACACTTTAGCAAGATAGCCCAGGAAGTACATTTTACCTTTTAATTTTTAGTCATGTAGTATTTGAACTGAAGATACGCGATATTAAAGGCTCTAAACTCCATTGTGATCGAAATCCAGTTGCCTTCAGAAAGAGATTGTTTACACGTCTCAAGACAATTCTACATTTTATCAGTAATAAAATATGTTATATTATCTCTACTCTCGTATGCAACTTAGCTTTAGTGTGGAATTTCCCCTCTAATAGGAAAAAAAGATTGAGTATTATAACTAGGAATTTTCTACTTCTAATTTTCAGAATTTACTATGTGAATAGCTGTATGTGGTGGAAGGAAAGGTGAAGAAGTGGCAGATATTGTGTTTAGAAGTTCTGGTCCTTTATAACTCTTTAATTTTCTTTTTTTCTAAAGCCTCCACACCACCCARCAGAGTAAATAAACGCAGAATTTCTCCAAGTGTCGTTTCCACCTGGGAAAAGAGAGGCGTCATCATGTCCAACATTACTATTGATCCAGATGTCAAACCTGGCGAGTATGTTATCAAAAGCCTCTTTGCTGAATTTGCTGTTCAAGCTGAAAAGAAAATTGAAGTTGTAATGGCTGAACCTTTGGTGAGTTCTTTTTTCTTAGTATCTGTTGAAGTGGTCTTGCTTTTTATCATATGTATGTTTGCTAGGAGGGAAAAAAAGGTTTTGTTAACTTTTCTCCAAGAATGAATAGCCCTCTGCAAACAGGATGCTACCTGTTTTATTGGCAATATTTTATTGACTTCAGCCAAAATTATTCATAAGTTTGTAGAATTAGAAATAGTGACATAAAATATGTTCCAATGTTAATGATGCCAAGCAAGTTACCTCTTGATGTTTCTGTGAAATAGTATTTCAAGAATGAATTTTAAAGAGAAGATGTATTTGATTTGTTTTCCCAAGTAGTGTTAGCACTAACACTAACACTTTGCAGAACATAGTAGTTAGTGTGCATTATAGATAAGCTGAAATGCAAAATTCTGTTGGTAATCCAGACTTTATGATCTTGAAATAAATGGATATTTTTAAGCTCAGAAATTTCACTCAGTTGTAGTTTTTGATTTCTCTGAGTGTTAAAAGCTGTGACTTTAACTCTGTATCTTTTAAATGTTTTTGGTATACAAAAGTGATTTACCATCCTAAAGTTAAATGGGAAATGCCAGCATACCCTCCAGTCTCCAAGTATGACCTGTAAAGAAGTGCATTGCCACTATGATCTGATCAGAGCTTTTTCTTAAATAATACTACTTTTTGAAGTATAACTTAWTGTACAAATGATGTCTCCCATATCATAATGTAACTTCCAGTGTTCAGTTCCTCAACATGCTTGTCACTGTGCTTTTCCTCCTCCTATTCTTCTCTTAGTTCTCTTAATAAATTTACTCTGATGACATTTTGTAGTGCAATTTTTTTTCAGTCCTTTTAAATCAAGGATGCACATGGTCTATAGGGGAAGAGAGCTCTCATGGGCCACTTAATATTTCACTTTATTGGTGAAGACTGATGAAGTACTTGGCATTTAGGTAAACAAAATACAATTGTTTTACAAAAACACACATTTAATGGATATAATTGCGAGTATTTTACATTTAAAATATTAATAAGTTCATAACTTTGTGTACCTGTAAGTATTTAACATATCTCCACACAGTTAGCATATCTTGAAGGTTCTTATTCACTGTTATGCAGACTATCGTCTGTCTTACAGAACACCAGTAGGCCGTGATCATGACCCTGCTATGTATGGGCATGGTATCAAGGAGAGTAAACTTTTTTTTTTTTTTTTCCCAGTTCCTGTGAGTAGCTTTAAATAGCTAAAATTATAAGTTTGTCCTTCCCCTACTTCCATGCCTCATTTCCTATGATGTCTCAAATTTTGTACAAAATGCAGCAAATGCACACTGTAGCTACAGCTTACTGTAGTCACATAGTCATTCTGTATATCATAGAATCACAGAATTGGTAAGGTTGGAAGGGACCTCTGGGGATCATCTAGTCCAGCCCTCAAATGAGTGGCTGGTATGGGGATTGAACCCGCGACCTCGGCGTTATTAGCACCATGCTCTAACCAGCTGAGCATGTAGTCACATGGTCATTCTGCAGACTAAAGATGACATAATCATGTAAGAGCAGTATATGATTATGTAGAATGAGATTTCCAATAAGTTATACGCATAAGCATGTTGAATTAAGTGTACTGTGGCAACCTTAATTCAGATATTTCTCCTGTTTATAACTGTCATACTTAAGCAACTTTCTAAAAATATATATATTTAGTCCTTCTGAAGAGCAAATTCTATCATGTAGAGCCATGCTGAAGAGGTGGTAACTTGTGAACCCTTGGCTGAGGCTTCTGACCCTGCAGCTCATGGAGTGCTTGTAGCAATAACAAGCTGTTGTCCCACAAAGGGCTCACTGTAGTGACATGGATTTCTTGGCTATTTGCTCATCGCACAATAGTGCTGAGAGAGTTCAGTTCTTGGATTTGGAAAAGGCGTGTTCTTTAATGCTTTTATCTCTTTGATTCTCCTTGTGCTGACTTCTGTTTCCATTCCAATGTGTGCCAGGTCTTGTCAGAATCCCTTGCTCCTAACGCTGTCCTCTTCCTAATTTTTACCCACATGCTTTTGAATGGACATGCTTCTTTTTGTTCATTTCTTTAAATCATCTGAAGATAAAAGTGCTGGACAGGCTTACTGATTTCTGAGCTGACAGAAACCGTTGCCAATTAAAGATTATAGAATCTTGTCTGGTTCCTTTGAGCAGGAACACTTCCTGCAACATGCATTTAATTTTTATTTGTATGTAGATACTTCAGCTATTTATTTGAACGCAATTTACTTTTTTATTAGTTCCTTATAGATACAAAAGGAGATGTAATCTCTGCATCAACATCTCTTTGGCAAGATAGTTCAGGGACACAAAATAGACTTGGTGTGCAATGAATCTGAGTCTTGAATCTTAATATTAAGAGCTTTTTCTCACAGGCAAGAAAATAAAAAGTAATTTGAAATAATAACTAAAGAATTGACTAATTTAAAAGGCATTTGCTTGTAACTGTTGCTTGGTGAAGCATATCTTATTGCTGTGAGTGATCCTACAAAGAAAAAGGGACAGACGGACATTCAGATTCCCCTTTTTCATGAAAAATTCTGTAAGAAACTGTCTGAAAGTACAGAAAAAAGGGACTAAATATGTGTTGTGGTGTCATTGATTGACACATCTACAACTAAAACCATTAGTAGATAGAAGGCTGAAGAAAAGGAAACATTACACACCTAGTTAGGTATACATTGTGTGTATGTATGTACTAGGCAAGCCTACAGTTTAAACTYTACTCGACTATTTCCTTGTAGACATCATAAACAGATAGGTATTGAGGAGAGTTTAATAAGAAAGCTCAGAAATGTTTATGGGAAAATAGGCATGAAAGCAGGCAAAGGTGATGTCACTAAGAAATGAGAGGACAAACGTAGGGGTCRTGACACTGTGGATGAAAAGATGGATGATTAAATTGAACATCATTCAAATACTTACTTGCACTCCTTTGGTGCCCTCTTTTTCTGTTCTTCTGTTAAACATACCAAGGCAGACAGCTTTTGGTCAGAATGACAAAGACTACCRTCTTTAACTCAAAGAGACTGAAGAGGGCTTTCCCCATAGTCAAAGCTGGTTTGGATCTCCTAACTCAAGTACTGATAACAAGGTACATATTGTAGCCCTGGAGTCCACCAGTGCTGCAAAACRTGTCCACAGACTTGATTAAATACTCTTGCAGCAAACACAGGCTCAGTCCATTCTCCACACTGTTAACCAGTATTTAAACAAATATTTTAATATATAAAATTCACATCAAATAAAGACATCTTAACAGATTAATGATTAGCAAATCTATGTAACTAATGAAATAATGCACTTTTCCAAGATGCCTGATACCTAGAAACATTGTTCAGTGAAGTTCCAAGATGACTGCATAAAACCTACATTAATCAAGACCTTATTAGTGAAAGATTGTAAAATTGATATTGTGCTTACCTGTATACAACACACACAAAATTCTTTCAGATAAAAAATGAAATGATGAAAAGTTGATAGAATAGTCATTTGTRAAAGTTACTCTGTGAGAGTTCTATCTGGGATCATTTGTCAAGTTGAATTCAAGTTTGAATTTCTTAAAACAAAATGTATTTTACTGCAAAATTTACATATATAGTCAACATTCCGTATTTTTACATGGACAGGAAGAAAAGGTATTATAAAAAAATCAGAAAATAAAAAACCCTAGAAATTTAAAATAGATAATAGAAGCTATGGAAAAGCAAAACAGCTCAAGCCTCTATGATGCAAAGTGGTGGGAAGGGAATCCTTAGGTGTCTGAATAGAAGGAAGGACTGAAGAGGTTTTATTTTTGTGCATGATATTTGATAGGCATACTAAATGCTTAGTTCTAGTTTTTGATGTTTTAAAAACAGTGCTAAATGGCTGAAGGGGCACAAGAAAGATTGAGACTGAAAATGGAAAAGGCTTTACAAGGAAGAGACAAAAGCACTTGATCATTTTAGTTTAGTTTGATTTTTGTCAGATGACTCAGCTACAAATAATTGCCTGACGCCAGTGCTACCARACTTCTCCCTTTCATGGAAAGACTGAGCGCTAATATAGCTAAACTTCCCCGGATGCTTAGGGAAGCCTTGCGTATGTGCTTTCGATGGCTTGTCTAAAACTTACGAAGTTTGAAAATGTTACCTCTGTCTGTGTTTATTACACACCACTGAGACCTAAAGGAGAGAGCACCAGCGCTGCTCACGCTTGGTGGGCAGGAGGCAGGGCGGGAGGTGCGCGCACCACGGAGTCGCTCGTCCGTCTCGTTACTCGTAGCTTTTTCAAGCGTCAGTGCGCAGAAATGAGCAGGTTGGTGTCGCTGGGCTCCGCTGAAGAGCTCTACCTCCCCGCGGCGGTAGTGATGACCGCTGGAGGAGGGCCAGCGGGTGGTGCGGCGGCCGCGGTTGTTTGCATAGCGCACGGACGTCTACATCCTGCTCTCCGCTGCCTGGCGGGTGTTGACATTTCTGCTTTAAGCAATGGATGCAAGCTGCTCTTTGTTTAATTCAGTGCTGTGGTTTTCATTTAACTTGTACAAGATAAATGTAGATCGGTAATTTCCATCCCTCTCTGAACTTGCTGGAAGCCGGGAAAATAAATCTTAAATTATTAATTCAGTGAAAGTTTCCAGACTTTATGCTTTATGCTGTTGGATAGGTTGTTGTAAATCATATGAGCCCACTGGGACAATGACAAAGCAGTGTTAGAAAAATATATCGAATGAAGATAAATTTTAAAGCTGTACGAGCAGATCAGAGGCCTTGCTAAACCTGTCTGGGCTGAAGAATATTGTCTGCTAGGCATTGTATTAACTATGGTGATTTTTACCTTTTAGCAGCGAGGTTTTACTGCTGTGGAAAAAATGCAGTTTCATAGACTTGTAAGGTCTTCATTCTTTCCAATATTAAAAATCTTAGCAATTGCATCTTTGCTTGCTGTACTAAAATGCAAAGAAATATAATAAGTTGAGCTTCCAGAACTTTCTTGAAAATGGTTGTGTTTGCTCTCTGGCTTTCATGGCTTTCAACTTCTTGATATGTAAACTTCTCAGTCGTTTCACTTTTCTGTGATTTGTTTGCCTTCTTTTGTTTGGGTGCTTCTGTTTTTAGACCCATACACTGGATACAGTAAAGGGCTGTTTTTTCTGATTTGTTCACATATATAATAATGTTGTAGAACCATGGTGAAAAAACAGGTTGTTAAGGCGCCATGTYGTAAGGACATTTGAGGAACTTCCCCTTTACTGTTTTGTCTTACGGGAAAGTTGCTTGTTTCCCTTCAAGGAATAGTTTTCTTAGCTGTTTTTTCTTCAACTTGTTCAGCGATTTACAATGTTTATATAGGGCGGACCATTTCTCATGTTTCTCCTTTGGAGCTAAGATTATGATTATTTGTGTAGTTTATCTGAAARCGCGGTGCAGATAACATGAATTCACCTATAATAAAAATTTCCATGAAGCAAAAAAGAGGGGAAAGAAGTAATTTGCAAGTACTTTTTGAAACCTTTAGTATCTGCTGAAAAAGGTAAAATTTTGTAACAATATTCTGAACAGAGTGAAAACATCAAATTATATGAATTTTTAAGACTCAAAAGAACTGTTTWCTTGCTAGTACCTGAAACCTTCCTTCCCTTGCTTTTGAGTACAGTGAAATAATACTAATTGATACATCCACTGATGAACGAATGACACTGTTCTGGAGTGTTAAATGTGTTTTCCTGAGACTTTGTAAAGTCTCAGGACAAGAGGCAACAGGCACAAAATCTTGCATCTTTTCTAAACTTTATGACATTATTTCAAATGTGAAAGAAGTTATTTTTGACACTTTCCTTCTACTGCATTTAGTTTTCTAGTTAATTTTCCTTTGAAATTCAGGGAAAGAGCAGACTGGAAGTGGATTGAACGTTTTTCTTTGCTGTTGTGGAAGCGTTTCTAAATCTCATTCTTGTCGCTTGCTGTGTGACTGCCTGAACATGAGTGCACTTGCTCATTCTAACAGGAAATGGTTCAGTCTGGCACACATTGCCAACTACCTCTGTTGAGCCACAGTATGTGTATTGCTTTGGATCCTTATGTTTGGGAAAAATGTTTCAGTTTTTCTAATTTAGAATTTAGTATTTTTACTGATAAGCTACCAAATTAATAAATAAGTCTGTTTTCTTCTTTYTTGTGAGTATACTTCACTTCTTCAGAAATTGTTTTAGCTGATAAATAATGTGTGTATTCAAATTAACCATTATTTCTTTATGATTTGTAATATAACTGGAAAAGAAGGAATCTTTGTTAGTWAGCAGTAGTTTGCAGTACAAAATTCATATTTCTTTTTTTTTTCTCCCCCCTCTCCCCCAGGAAAAGCTCTTGTCCAGATCTCTTCAAAGAGGTGAAGATCTTCAGTTTGATCAGGTACGAGATAATGTAATTGAAGGTAGTTTTTACTGGATTAGACTGACTTTTGTTTTTGAAGGACCATGGTTCCACTCTTGTGATGACTTAAAATGTCTCACTCCACTTAAGATTCAGACCTTGAATGTTAGTTACCAGAGTTGTAACGAAATTTGGCCTTATTTTCCACTGAAAAATGTCATGGTGCTACTACTAGGTTAGGCTGATTATTTGAAGGTGGCAGTGAAAGCTGCTGGGAGGAAAGATGTTGAAATATGGTAAGGAAGAAGAAGATCCCATTTCTCTGTTTCTGTTCTTGCTTTGTGTATCTTTGGTCTATGTCATTTAAGACTTCAGTATTTCTGGGTTCCCCTTTTATAAGGAAATAGTGTTAATTTCAGTAACACAGTATTTACTGAGAGCTTTTTGATCTGACAGTAGAAAACATTAGGTGGATTTCAAAGGTTACTTTGTACTTTGTTCAGTGTGTAGTGTCAATCTTAAAGCTATTATGTTTCACTTAGTGCACCTGAAATACACCTAGAATTACTCTGTGCTCARTGTAGTCTTATTTCTTTATTATTTCTAGTTTTGTCATAATACAGGTAGATTTTTGAGCCATAACTACTTCCTTGCAAGGGTGTGCAGCAAGGCAGCATTCACATGGAGCCCCATGGGCGGCCTGTCTCTATTCTTAACTCTTATCGGATAACATCTTACCATATGAGGCTTAGTATTATTAGTATTCTGCAATCTGATTCCTGTTTCACGCTGTTTCATTACTGCTCTGATGTAAGTATTAGACATTGCAGTGAAATCTGTGGACCTGCCTGTACTTTATAATTAAGAGCCATCCACGTACCTTTTTCTTTCTTTTCCTGCAAAAAGAGAAACAAAAAATAGAAAATAATATTTGCTGTAAAATTCCATCACCTCTCCCCCAAAACCAGACTCCACAATCTTTTGAGGATTTATCTTGCCTACTGTAAGGACAGTATCGCCCAAATGAAAGCTTACTGGCAAACAAGGAAGATAGGTTAGGGGGGATGTGGCGTAAATTCTTTGACAGCTATAGAATTTTCTTTTACAGCTGCTTAAAAGCAAAATAATACGGGTGGTCTAAGGAAAGCTGTAAACTACTGATTTTTCTGCTAAAAACATCTCTTGCTAATTGTTTCCCAGTTGAAGATGTTTTTATTAATCACTAGTGTTCATATATTAAGCTACAAATATGTTGAGTTAAAGCTTCTAACTTCTGAAATTCTGCAATATTGAAATAAACTWCTGTTTATAAAAATGTGGTACTTCAACAATAATAAGTTTTAAYTGTATATGTATGTGAATTCTTAGGGATTTTTTGTTTGTTTTTTAATCTAATTTGGGTTCATCAAGATCTTAATTGTAAAGGTCCTTGAAAACCTACTTTAGGGAGCCAGAGCTGGATGGCTTTCTTGGGGTGATAGGAATTGTGAATTTTGATATAAATTTTTGATCTTATTTTGGTGATAGAATTAAGATTGTTTCTTTCTGTTCATTTCTGAGTGTCTGAAGTCTACATTAAGATACTTGAGCAGTGCAGAAGATTGAAAAAGAGAGATGAACAAAATACAAGAGAGCTGAGGATCCAGAATGAAGGCTCAATGACAAGCAGCAGAGAAGCTACAGCCATTGCTGAGCCAACCTTGTTCATCCAGAGATCTTTGTATATAGGCAGGATTTTAGGAGCCTAGAAAGAGGCTTTAGCTGTATTGATGTGGGGTCTGAATAAGAAATGAGTGGTTGAAACACAACAGAGACTCTGAGAAAGATGGTATCTAGTTGATAGTTGTTCTCTCAGCTTAATGGGGGGGGGGAGGAGAATGGAGAAGGAAGATGCGTAGTGTTGTCTGAATCTATTACAAAAAAATAATACAGCTGCTTAGAGGGAGTGTAATACATTTCTGTTTGAAGCATAACTAGACCAAGAGAATCACTTCAGATTCTAGTGTGGAAAATAAATAGTTTCAAATTTTTGAATAATATTACTCTTTTATTTATCACTGAGGTTTAAATTGGAACAAAAAATGTAAATTTAGCTAAAACACATGAAGCTTAGGAAAATGAGAGGAAAAAATTTTATGTTGACACATTTCTGAACTGTCAGAAATGGTAGCATTTTCGTACCATTATTTTCACTTTATTTTTGTAATCATATTTATTTTGATTCCCAGAGAATCAAGAGGCTACTGACTGGAATTTTTGTAAAGCATATATTGCATTCCTTAAAGTATTTTTACTTGTTCAGCTTGAAACCAAAATAGCTTGTATTTTTCGTCTTAAGTTTGTTGTCAGATCCTAATTAGCATTTTCCTACTCTTGTCCTAAGGCATCAAAAACTTTATGATAATACAGAAGCATATCTTAGCCATCTTGCGAACTTCACTGAAAACAGGTGTGCCTCTAGGGGTGCAGGCATGTTCATGGTTAGGTATGACTTCAGCGATATTTTCAGGATCAGGATTTGGGGACATATTCCAGGACATAGCTGGAATTTGGGTTCTAGCTTCTTATTATAATTCTGCTCCTCTCTCTTCTTCACAACTTCCATCTTAATGTACTAGTTTGATATGTTAAGTGCCACTATTAGCAATGTGTTATGGTCCATTAAAGATTGGAGCACATCTTGCCATTTCATTCTGAAGAAAGTAAGTGCATGTCACGGTGACTTGTCTTGCCCTGTCCTCTTCGGGACAYGATACCTCTCTCTATTTCTCTAGATTGCTCCTTTCAGCCTAGGAATGATTTGACCCTAAAATAAATTGTTTTTTCCCCTACAATTTTTGTATAAAATACAATGTTAAGTTTAGTATCCGAACAGTATGATAATTGTCTTGAATAAAAAGAAAAAGCATATAGAGCATTATCTGCATTTATATTTCTGCAAAGTAGTGTTTTTTCAAGTTAGCAGCTATATCATATGAACAAAGATTTCACTTTCATGCTAATTGCCATGCTTATTCATTAAAATGTTAAAGATGCAAAAACTTGTCAGGAAATAAATCTAACATAAAACTGATTTTTAATTTTGAGAATAAAATGGTTTATAAGGTTGGTAGTTTCCTGTTTTACCATTTTGACAACGGCAGGATTTTTTCTGTATATGATAAAACTTGTTTTTGTGGAAGGTGATGTACGTGGGACAGTAAATTGCATAACTGTTAAAACTTTTATGAGTCATAGTAGATTTACAGGAAGGCCTAAGGAAACAGTTTAATAAAGCTTACAGAACAGCTCTCTTCTTTTTCTTCTACTGATAAACTCATTGATTGAGAAAGAGGACAGAGGTGCTCTTGATAAGATAGAAAGATAGAAATGCTTTGCGGGGGAACTTTACAGTGCCAGCACAGGTAGCTATAGGGTAGTTTACATGGTCACTTAATCTATTCCAATCCTACTGTGCTATGTGAAGTACTTAACATAATTCTGTGCAACTTAGTTAATATATCCTTGTTATTTTAGATATTTCTGAAAGAGAAATTGATGTATTCCTCCAGAAGTTAGGTTATTTGGCGGTATGGAGATTAACATTAAATTTTGAAGGAAAGACACATTTTGGATTTGCAAAGCTGAGGTTACATATATGTTATATTTACCCATTCCTGAGAAAGTGCTTATCTCTAGCTCTTATTCTAAAGATTACCATTGTATTGACTGTTTGATGTTGAGTCTAATACCTTCAGCTTAATATCTCATGTGGAGGGTGCTTTCCTTTTGCTTTCTGAATCATTTTCTTCCAAAAGGTGTTTTTATTTATGAATTGTGGTTTCTGGTCATGGCTGAAGAATGATAATGAGTTTGGAATATCTAAAACTTATGTTTTTCACCTGTCTTCCAAATAATATGATAATGACATGTATGGGTCATGAAGAGGTAAATCTCTCTTCTCGTTGTTTCAGTGATTCATGTGATCTTTATTAATCACAGTGACTGCAAAGTCAAATATAAGACCTGACTTTAAAAAGGGGATAAGTGTTGCCACTTTGAGAACTAGACTTTATAAAATTAGATGCCTGGTTCAAGAGTAAGGAGTCACGTGTCCTGACTTGGTCATCCGTTACCCAAGTTCCCTGTACAAGGTATGAGTTAAATGCCTCAGAATAGGCTCAGTCAGGCTTCTGAGCAGGAAATTGCTTAATTGTAGGGGGTCAAGAATGCACCCCAGAATTTTGTTGCTTGCGCATGAGCCTTTTTAGTTTACCATTGTTCAGTGGAAGTCATTTCTATCTTTGTTCTGTGGTGTCAGCRGTTTACCAAAAACACGCTCAGCTGAAATGTGAACTCTCATAGTTGTCTTCTAAGCACAGCCTTCAGAATATTTGAAGAACATAGGGTACTTTCAAAATGGCCTCATGGTCTGATTTGCATTTTTACAATGGTCTTGGGTGAGCAGTACCTTAAGCATACTTTAAAGTTAGGTTAAGGTAAAATAGAAACAAATTTATGTATTCGCAATATCTAAACTACACAGTATAATATAACAAATACTTGTAAGTATTTGCTGTGCAGAAATGAGTGTAAACCCGCTTTGATCGAGGTAAATTAAGGCTAAATCAGAAATGCTTGTCTTTTATCAGATCATACGAATGCTGAGAGGGAAGACTTCAGTGAAAAAAGACTTTCTCACTGGAGAGAATCATAGCTTCTACTTCCAGAGGCTCTTTATAAGTATACATAAGTGAATTATTGGATTAATGTGCATGCAAAGGGAACAGAAATTCAGGATTCCCAATGCTCAGACTAATAGGTTATTGTGTGAATAGTGCTGTCTACCTCTCACCTCCTCCTCTATCTAATCTCATTCTAATYAAAACATTCCTCTTCAGATTTTGTATACTTGTAGATTGTACTGCACACTAGGATGTAATGCTTTATAAGCTTTACAAGCTTTTTTTCTTATATAAGAATGTGATTTTACTTATTTTCAGGAAGTTTTTCCACTTGTTTRCTTAACTCATGGATTTTTTGTATGGTCTTGTGACTTGAATGGCTAGTTGGTTAACAAGTTGACTAAAATATTCTTATAATTGAAAAAGATCCTTTTGAGGTTTCATTATGGTTGACAAAACAGCTCTATGCCCTAATCCCCTGAAAATGAAATGCCACAAACGAGGACAAAGAAATAATGACATTGACTTTATCTTTATTTTCTAGAGTGGTGAGTAGTGTATAGCAGATACGTTATGCTTTGAGGATGCCTTCTGTTGACTAGCTACCTACTGCCTTGTAGCACAGAGTTTGTAGCTGCTTTGGGTTCGCTTTCACTAGCCATTCTTCTCTTCTCCAAGCTTAGGTACTGGTGAACTCTGTAACAGTTTACGTTAAAGGAAGCCTAGAGACTTAATACTATATTAAGGTTGCCCTTTTACTATCRTTTCTACTGACACTGTTTCACTGGTATGATTATGACTCCTATCACTTTTCTGAAAAAAGCACTATATAGAGGAGTTTCGTTAAAAGTTATTTTTGTTAAAAGTTAAGAGTTAGAAGGTCAAAAATATTAAATGTAGAGTAAAATACAGAAAAGAAATCTGATTTTTGTTTGCAGTATAACCAAGAAGCATGCTTATGAGGGTTTGTATACTTGCTCAGTTTAGGAGGGGTATCACTTGCCTGTCATCGGTAATGTAAAGGTACATAYACTTCGAAGATGTGTATGGTAACATTCAGGAACATCCTAAAATACCTATTGTCTTCTCAATGGTTTTATACAGGTTGCCTGTTTAAATTTTGTGAACCCCCATGAGCTTCAAAATACTGTCTACTTAATTTGTATAATAATTGAATATAATATTTATGATAATTTTCCTTGATGAACATGTGTTAGGTTGCCACTTTGTAAAATAACGTAATATGTAATTCTTAAAATAATGTTAAAATTGATCTTAAAGAATRATTAAAAGTAGGATTTTTAGATTGATTTATCACATAAACTGTTTTCTTAATTATTACAGTTGATAAGCTCTATGAGCTCAGTAGCAGAGCACTGTCTCCCCTCCTTATTACGCACCTTGTTTGACTGGTACAGGCGTCAAAATGGAACAGAAGATGAATCTTATGAATATAGACCTCGTTCTAGCACAAAATCAAAGGGGTAAGAATTTTTCTTGGAGAAGTCTGCTTGATTTTGTATGCTTTCTATAAGAAAATATAGGTGTGCTTTGTGCTTTTTAGGAAAGTGTTTTGTGTTTTAGTTTGTCATTTCCTAAATTCATGGAGGAAGAAGATGAGTTTTCTGAGATTTTGCATTTAGCTTGCATAGATGTGTGTAGAGTAGACTTAAYGACTTTGTGGTTGACATAGAGGGAAGTTGGACCCTGATAGTTTGTCCAAGTTAGTTTGTTCCCTTTCGGAACCCCTTTGTTCCAGTTGTTGGCAGGTCTGTTCAGGAGGGGGCAAGATGTCAATCCAGTAAAGAAAAAAATGGGGAATGTTGCCTGTTTCTTTGAGAGGAATGTAGAAAAGCATACTGTTCCACAACAAACCCAGAAGTTTTCCTAACCGTGCATTGAGATACATGTACAGCTATGCTTGCAGGAAAGATATCTATAATCCTTCTCTACAGTATCTGTAGTCAGTCTTATGTATGATAAGTGTGTGTTTGATTTGTTATTTTAGGGACGACCAACAACGTGAAAGAGATTATCTACTTGAAAGGAGGGACTTAGCTGTAGATTTCATTTTTTGTTTAGTTTTAATAGAGGTTCTAAAACAGGTAAGATATTTTGCTTTGTTTTTTTTTCCCTAAAAGTATTTTTTACGTTTAAATGTCAGTTTCAGTCATCACTTTAAATTTGTATATGCAAAACTGGAACCTATCTATGATGAGCACATGCAAGCCTATAGTTATTCCCACAGCTGCGTAAAGCCTTTGGCCTTATCTTTTGTTCACATGCCTATTTCCTATACTCTCTCAGTTCATGTATCTTGGCTCCACTAAGCTAAAGCTGCTGATTTAATGCAAAAAGCAGAATTGTATAAAATAAAACTTAATTTATGATAAGCACCTTTTGTCTGATTAAATTTTTATTGGAGTGCAATATAAAATCTTTGAATAATGAGATTAAAATGTCACTTTTTTAATTAGAAAAGGCTTAGCATTTTGCTTTGCCTTTTGATAATGTGGTGGTAGTTGATGTCTGTGAATGCACGTGTGCAATTTCTATTAATATAAAATTTGCATTCATGTATGCACAAGAGGATAGAATTTGGATTTTGAGCAACAGTATTTTTGTTCTTGTGTTTTTTGAGAGGCGAAAAATCCAAATCTTAAAAAAGGAAGACTTAAGTATTTGAAACATGAAGCTTGCTTAAGCATTTTTTTTTTATCTTTTGTATATAGGTATATGAAAATTAAATGTTTTCCTGTATTAAGGAGTATGTTTGTTTGAAGTTAATGATTATGTAGTTGTTTTTGGTAATCCATCATGAGGAAAAATGAAATTGTTAAAACATACTCCAGAGCTCTCTATTCTTCTTCCAAGCACCAAGCGGATATCCAAAGTGATATTCCTGAGCCACAAGTACAATGATGCAGAAAGTAGGAGGAACATCAAACTATTATATGTTAGTCTTTTACAGAAAATGTTTAGTTCATTGTCTTTCCTTGCCTAAATTTTCAGTTAGTGCTGAGAAAAAGAGAAATGGAATAGACCGTTTAGGATTGCAGGGTTATATATGTAGCTTCTGTATTTTGAACTAGTACCAGTTCTTCTGATGAACAGAGAGATGCCAGTGATGCAGATTTCAGGAGAGATGCCAAAGTTTTGGCCTGAAAAGAGCCTGGGAAATGTCTATGTGGTGATTTCTCAGTGACTCAGTGAGCCTGTCAAGCTTGTACTCCAGACAGGATAAGCATTTTTCTGGAGTTCACCTCATTGGTTCTTATTTTATCTTTTGAAAGAGTGGAGAAGATAGAAAATCTGATGCATTTTGACTCCTTTTATTTGAGTAAGAATTCTCTGCATCTTGTCTTAAACTTATAAATGTACAAGTGTCTCTYGATTTAGGCCGTATTTGTCCTTTTGGAGAAATTATTTTTTTCTCTAAATCTCCTTCCTTGTCGTCAGTAGAAATCTGGCAATCAGGCATATCTGTATGGCTGATGGACTAGAWTCACATCAGTATGTGTTGCTAGATCTCTAAATTTCACAGAAGTTCTTAGCTACAGACTACCTCTGAGAACTACAGAACAATATCCTCATTTCATTCATTTTAAATGCATTCTTCAGTCATATCTGGTGTCTTCCTCTGGCTGTGATATACTCTATTTCCACCCATCTTGCCCCAGTTTGRTTTCTGTGGGCCTTAGTAAAGATATTTTCCTCTGGCAAAGACCTTCAGTGRGCCAGTAAAACTAGATACACCATTTGGGAGAATCCTTCAAGTAATTTAGTCTTATGAGTTACCTAAAAAATGGTTTTATATGTTTTGCCCATATTGCAAATCTGCATTTAGGCAATCAAAGCAGAGAAAGGATGGCTATTTATTAGCAAGTGTTCAAGATACATTATTTACGTTTACATTCATATTACATTCATCTTCCAGTCTTCCTGGGAGTCCCATYATTGTTTAATTCTTAGGAACTGGTTTGAGAGCGTGCAAAGGTATCACCCGCCGTTTCTGTAATGCACACCAGACCATCTGGAGAGAGGTCATTCTACATAYGACCTGTGTAGGAAAAAAAAGCTTTTGCTTAAATAATTTTTATAGAAATATTTGTTGTAAGAATATGCATATGAACAGCCTCTTCCAGTGACCTTAAGTTCTTGGGTAAAGAGCTTTCTTGTCACAGAAGAGGATTATGAAATTCCCAAGCATAAGTGCTTCATTCTCTATAGCAAAACCACAAATCTTTTCTTCTAAAATATTTTAATGAAAATCATAATCAGTCTTAACCAGTAATGTTTAATAGAGCTATCCTAGCCCCTTCATAAATTACTGTGAAAATTTAAAGATATTATGACTTCATAGTAATATATGATGGACTTTTTTAATGAGGTATTTGATTCTTAAGCAAGTATTTTCATTTAAACTTAAGAAAAGTGGTAACACT
Source organism: Rhea americana (assembly GCF_003343005.1). Lineage (NCBI taxonomy): Eukaryota > Metazoa > Chordata > Aves > Rheiformes > Rheidae > Rhea > Rhea americana. The sequence continues at coordinate 2,489,928 of NW_028186978.1, forward strand.
AAGGGGAACCTCGATTAAAAAAGAAAAGTGTAGATGGAGAAATGTAAATGGAGAAAGTCACCTCATTTGCATTCTTGGTTCTTTAGTTTTGTCTTGCTCTATGCTGTGATACATTACACTGAAGTTAAATCTCAAGTACTAAGACCACACAATGAATAGTTAACCTATATAACCTATAATCTGATAAATTTTGATTACAACTTCATAATGATTAGATTACTGTGTGTTTTRTTTTATCACGAATTTTATTGTGAATTTAATCCCTCAAATCAGTGCACAAAATGATTTAAAAGAATGTAAATACATAYAAATTTTTGGCATTAAGTAACATTGTTAAAATTTTTAGATTTTCAGGCTGTGTAAATGTTCATACCTTACGGAGATAAATTGATAACTTATGTGAACAAAGGATTTGTTCTTTGGTGGGGGAGATTTTTAYAGGGCATATCATAGTACCTTTATGTACTTTGTACATATATATAGAAAAAGATATTTGTATTCCAGATACCTGTTCACCCTGTGCCAGATCCTTTAGTACATGAAGTTCTAAACTTGGCTTTTAAGCACTTTAAACATAAGGAAGGGTAAGTTTCACTTGTATAATGTGAAATATATCATACTTATTATCACCTTTGATGATTTTTCTCCTTTGATTGCCTCACATGCAATGTATTGGTGATAATATTGTATATGCATTATTAGTAAGGATTAATATCCTTAAACTGAAAGCACGTCCTGAACAACACAGCTGTGTTGAATATGCTACTGAGTTTATTCTGCTTAGTGTATGGAGAATGGCTTGCATAGTCAGCCAGAGTAAGAAAAAATAAATGAAGTAAACTTTCTGTGCAGAATGTCTCTTAAGTCTGTTGAACATTTTCGTTCATTTCCATTATTTTAAGATTACATTCCTCCCTGTTATGGAAAATCATCTTTTTGTTTGTAATTGACTGCACACTTGGAATACCTCACCCTTTTTTTTTCTTCCAGGTATTCAGGAACCAACACTGGGAATGTGCATATTATTGCAGACTTGTATGCAGAAGTGACAGGGGTTCTTGCTCAATCAAAGTAAGCTCACTCTAACCTTTTTCTTGTATTTGGGGAAAAAAACAACACCAGCTTTAAGGACTATTTAATGTAATGTTCATTAATGACYGCAGCAACTAATCTTGTGTCAGGTATAGTGTGTTATGTCCTCCATATATCCCAGCACAATAATTTGAAGAAATAAAGTTCAAAGTTCTCCTTTATTTAAAACATAATATTTAGTACAAAACTCTAAGCTGTGGTGCAGGGATGCAGGAGAATGAGGCTTGATATCCTTCAATAATTGCTCTTCTGTTAACAAGTGTATTCTAATATGCTATTCATTATAGATCCTCCTAAATGCCTAGAGTCTGGGTATTAGAATCCACTTTATTTCTGTTTCTTGTACTGTAGTTGCTATTACCATTCACAGAAAAAATTAAATCAGTTCAAAATTACAGAAATCGTATAAAATTAATCAATAAATGCCAATATTTGCTCTCTATATCCCTTATTCAGGTTTCAAGCTGTTAGGAAGAAATTTGTCACTGAATTAAAGGAATTGCGACAAAAAGAACAGAGTCCTCATGTGGTACAAAGTATCATCAGTTTGATTATGGGAATGAAGTTTTTTCGAGTAAAAATGTATCCTGTGGAGGATTTTGAAGCATCGTTTCAGTTCATGCAGGTAAATGAATATTATAATGAACTCAAAATAACCATCGTTTTGATTGCAGCCAAGTGTCATTGTAATTTCATGACTTCAACAATCAGTTGCTCACTCCCTTTGTGTGTCACCGTTCTTCAGCCTTTTCTATTTAGGTTGTAAGTTCTCAGAGTAGGAAACATTGTTTCTCTACATTCCTGCAAGTACTTTGCACAATGAGAACTCATTCTTAGTTGTCCCAGTAAAATGCCAAAACTGTAATATGCAAAATTATTTGAGACTAAATGAAAATGTGTAGCAATCAAAAATTTTTATGATTTTATGRAAACAGTTTAAAAAAAGAAGTTACTTCGTGTAGCTTTTTAAAATGATTGAGATGCCAACACTTTTACTTAAAAAGCACATCATTTAATTTTCAGAGATCTTAAAATGTCTTTGAAGCTTCCTCCTATTCATTGTGATTTTAAAAATTTGTCCTAATGAATAACTGAACCTCAGCTGATTCACAATAACCTGTATTATTGTAACTTGGTCATAAATTTTATTAGACACTTAACAGCCATTTACATTGATCTAGATCTTGAAAAATTTAACACATACATTGATGCTTTAGATTTTTTCCAGAGTCATCACTTTGGGAAAGTGGAGTGTTCATCCACATAATGGTTATAAATTTCTCTCTAAAATGTTCTTTGCAAAAGTCACCTTGAAAATGGAAATGAATATATAAACACTTAAAATATTATTGTCTAATAATTTTAATATAAGATAAATATTTATTTTTGGAGTATTCAGAATAATCTGAATAGAAATACGTATTGTTTTCCTCTTTATATTCTGAGTAGAAAGCAGGTAGATACCTGGTAGTGCTAATGTTCTCCTAATTTCTTTTTAATTACAAATGAAACAGAATTTAAGTTTTTAATCTTTGTAATGATGTTATYGACAAGGAATACAAGACACTAAACTAAACACATTGTATTTATTAAATTTGAAGTAGTAATTAATGTAATACTCCTGGTAGTATTTATATCGTGTRGTGACATTTGTAAATCTTTCTTCTTTTTTTCTAAATCTTTTGTTTAAATGTTTCATCACAAAGGAATGTGCTCAATACTTCCTGGAAGTAAAAGATAAAGATATAAAACATGCACTTGCTGGTTTGTTTGTGGAAATCCTCATCCCTGTGGCTGCTGTAAGTTCTTCCACTCTTCCTATCCCTTTTCAGTTAAGCTCTCATTGTTGAAATTGCTTCTGTTAATCCATTATACTGCATTTTTACAGACTCAAAAAGACCAAGTAAATTGCCAGCATCTACATGAACTTATTGAAGGGAATGTGTCATTACGCTTTGCTTATTAGCAACACCCATTGCTAATCCCAACCTATTTCCAGAGCCTTTTCTCATTAATTTTGTAGAACTTCTTATCACTAGAGCACTGTGTAATCTTATACTTGCTCTAAGTTTTTCATTTTTTTTTTTTGAATATTTGTTCATTAAAAGGTCCCAAGGACCTTTCTCTATTAGCAGAATTCTCTTAAGTACTTTCCAGAATAAACTGTGAAYACACAACATTTTTACACTTGGATAGGGCGAGTGTGAACTCCTATACAAAAAGGTAGAATGTGTTTTATAGCTTATTAAATAAAAATTATTCAGAGAGCTGTGTGTCTACTAGACATGATCRTTCAAGTGGAAGAGGGATACCATTTAAGCAAGCTAGTAGGAAAAGGAAGAGAAATATCTCTAAACTCCCTTTTTGTTTTAAAAATTATCAGTTATATCTTGAGCTGCCACAATATGTTTCTCTCTCCTTAGTATTCTTAACATTGGAACTCCTGAAAAATTAAAAAGGAGATCATCTCTTTCTTAAGGCTTGACCACAGAGAGGTGATGTCAGTAGTAACTGTTTCTTGACTGAAAACTTAGCCTTAACTGGACATATTTCTACTGTTTCCTAGTGAAGGAGCCTTTTTAAAAAGCAAATTCACTTATTTTGAATTCCATAGTTTTTTGGCATTTGGAGTGGGGGTGAATAGTGAAAGTACTTGCTTAGCATTTAGGTAAATATAGTATTAGTTTACAAAATCATAATTTAAATAGTAAACACTGCACATGTTTTAATTAGGCAGTASTGCATTTGGTAGTTGGAACTATTTGGTAGTAACCGCTGAGGCATGCATGTTGGCTGTGTATAATATGTGTGTTTGTATACGTGAATTAAATATTTTTTACTGTTGTTTTGTGGAACACTTCCTACATGTATAGGTTGAGTCAGCACTTTAAACAGTTGGCTAGTGAGTCTTGATCTTTCTTTTTGATTCATAGAGCCTTTAATCATTCATACAAATGGAATTTCTTAAAGAGAAAATGAGAGTCCCATCAGAGATTGAAGTATAGTTGAGAGGTTTAGTTATTCTCTTGGAAGATGTGAGATGCAAGTTTGAATCCTTTTGAAGTAGATGAAGGAAGTGTATCTAGATTTTCTACATTCTGGATGAGTGCATTAGAAACTAACATATTGGGTTTCAACATTGTGACTTCTTTACTGTCATTCTCCTGCTTAGTCATTCAATCATTCATATGTAAAAATATGACCCTGCAAGTATGATGAGTGATAAAATATTTTACAAATCCAAGTGGAAGTTAAGGGTGATCTATAAGCCCAGGGTTATATGCAAAAGCAAGAACATTGTGTTGTYGGCAACAACTAAGCGTAGAAAAATAGGGCTAATGTAGTGGCATCTAGGAGGTGACTGAAAACATAAGTTACTATGTTTTAAAGGGGAGCTATATGTACTACAGAGATACTAAAATAATTACTTATTTATCTAATGTGAGATTTAAATACTGAATTCTTGGATTCCTGGGCTTCCTAATGTTTATGTTAACTGCCTTCTGTATAAAGCTTTGAACTCATATATCTATGTATTTTTTTTAATAGGCTGTTAAAAATGAAGTGAATGTGCCGTGTTTGAAAAATTTTGTGGAGATGCTTTATCAGACTACCTTTGAATTGAGTTCGAGAAAGAAGCACTCGCTGGTATTTTAAAGAAATATTACAATTCTCACTCATTTCGCTCATTTTAGACTTTTAAGCTAGTCCCTTATCTAAGAAAAGCTAGCAGCAGTATAAATTAAACTTTGATTTCTCAGCTCAATTAGAATTAAATTCACACTGTATCTATTGCATTTGCTCTAATTTTGATCTATGTCTTTGTGCAAGATTTGTGCTCTCTTATCTCACTTGGGAAATTGTCTTGAAACTGATGCTTGTTTTTAATTATTTTAGTTGGTTTTAGCACAGAGTTATTTAAACTAATGTCTCCTCTAATAAGAACTTACATTCAGAGAGTCTGTATGTTTAATTCATGTTTAATTATAAGATAGAAGTGGCAGACAGAAGAAGTCTTCTGCAAAATAGCAACCTCTTAGTGGCCCTGTTGTGCCAGTTTTCTCCTCTGCTTTTATACATATACATATACGTATATATATATATATATATATATGTATGTGTATATGTGTGTATATATATATGTTTTTCCAATATCTTTTATTATCTCCTTTAGAGTGTAAGGACTTTTTTCCCTTAAGACTTCATCTTAGCATGGATTTAATTCTCTTATTAATGCAGTATTTGGTAGTTCTTTGTGACCACTGCATCCATGTTTCAAGTTGATACATTTAACTTTTCCCAAAATACAGATTTTGCATTACAACTAGCATAGTCAATAAATACAAGTTAATTTAAAATAATTTCTTTTCATTGTTATATTTGGGACTCTGATAGAGGCATGAGCTCTGTTTTCTGGTACTCCGAGAATATAGAGCCTGTGTTACTGTATGTGCTTAAAAACTSTATGGCAAGAATGAAAAGCAGTTGATGCCAGTTTTCACATTATGATTTTATATTTTAAATCAGAAACTTTGTTATATGAGGACTATCATTTACCTATTTGTCCTCATTCGTAAACTTTTTTCTGTACCAAGATAATCCAAAATCAGATTTTATATTACTTTCTATTATGTGTTCTGTTGAAAAGTGGCCAGTATTTGAACAAATGTTATGGTATAAGAGCAAAGAAAAGTCAGTGTAGTTTGCATATTCACAGAGTTTATTAAATTGTGCTTCATTACATATRAAAGCAGACCTGGAGGAAAAGTAACATTTCTGACAACCTGAGATCTTTTGGCGGTCTTCGTCTGAGATCAGGGCTCCGTGCGGCGTGAGCTCTGAGCTGTGCCGTGGTGCCGTTGCCCTGGTCTCGCACCAGGAGCTCTTACGCTGCTCGTCGTAGCAGCCCGCCGTGCCGGGGCGCGTGTGCTCGCGCCAGAGGGGCTCCGGGCTGCCGTGCTAAAGCTCGTGCACAGACCTAGCTGCTGTGAGGGGGAGAGCCGAGAGCCGACCGTGGGTCTCGTTCTCGGCGTGGGAGACTTGGGAGGGCTGCAAAAAAGGAATTTGATCAATCCTTTTTCCCCCCTGCTCRTAGGCTTTGTATCCGTTGATCACCTGCCTGTTGTGTGTCAGTCAGAAACAGTTTTTTTTAAATAACTGGCACGTTTTCCTGCAGAACTGTTTGTCACATCTAAAGGTAAGAATCCTTTTCAATTCAGGAACAGTCACAAATCAGTAGCATTTATTCCAGTATGTTTTCAGCGTTCTAGTGCCAAATGAACAACAAATATTTAGCTGTTTAAAAGGACACTGTAAAATAYATCTTTTTATATCCAAATGTCATAAGTCTCCATAAGTCCATAAGTCTCCATAAGCTTTTCTGATGTTCTGTAGTGGTTTTCTATGGCGGGGGGATTTGTTTTAATTCTACTATGAATTGTCCATCAGTTTTGTTGAGTAAAATCTGTAAGAGAAGTATCTGCTAGTAAGTGCTATTTTTTTGCCAATTGGAGAAAGTACAAACTGTAGTTCTTCACATGGAAATGATTTTTGAGCATATGAATGGATTTTATACTTCTAAAACTTATGTCTCATATTGATTTATTAAAGGAATAGACAGTGAATCAGTAGGCCAGAGAAGAAGTAATGTCTACAACTGTTTTGTAGCCTGTGATACAATCTTTTTCAAATAAAATTTACAGTGTCCCTTTAACTCGTGGCATCAGTTGATAGCATGAGCTGATTCAATAGTAAACATAAGCTAACTGATAAAATGCAGAGATTGTGATACTTGGAAATTAGGGKTTTTTTTTAGTAAATTCATTGTAGTATTTACTGTTGCATACTTTCTTTCATTAATTTTGATTAACATAGTTCATGATTTTGTCTAATGTATTGATTTTGGTATTTTTAATAAATTCTTTGATCCACCTTCACAATGTTCATTCTGATTAGGTACGTGTGACAATTTCAAAAGTTATTAATAAAATATATAAGCCATCTTGAAGTTAAAAGGAAGTAGGTTTAGCTGCTTGGACTTTTTTTAAAGGGTCATTTTGTTTTCGTGACATCTTTCACACTTTTCTGTTGCTTGTTGGGGTTTTGTATATTTTTCATCTAACATTTGCAGTTCTTTTGCAATATCTGCCTTGATTTTTGTTTTCATTTTTATTTTGCTAAGCTAAAAGGCTTCTTTTGCTTTTGTTTGTAGAATTTTTTTTTTAATTCTTACATTCTAGATTTTTTTTTTTCTGGCGTAATATCCATTGCTGATAATGGATGTATTAAAATTGTAAATGCCAGTGAGTTTAACTGATAGTTGCTCAGCATGCATTTTATATTTTATGCAGTTTTGTTAACCACTAACAGCTTAACACATTTACCTTAAGGCTCTATTCAGCAGAAATTGTATATATGAATTTCTGCAATTCAGAATTTGCAGTGTTTTGATGCTGTGCCATCAATGAGTTATTTAGGATATTTTATGAATTGGTTTAATTTGACCCACTATATGTTTTTTTGAGTGCCTAGCTTGTTCAGAAACTTTGTTGAGGTTAATCTTTAAAACTACTTCTCAGCTATCCACCTGTTTCTTGTGAATGAATGTGTTCCTTTGTGTCTCTTGGTGCTAATTAAAATGCATGCACTCTATACTAAGTAATCTCATTAATTTATAAATCTGAATCTCCCAGGAGCTTAGTCTATTAGTTTTCCCTTTCCTCATTTTCTCCTGGTTACCTAATTATAAAAGTTATTTTATTTGCACTTATTTAAATATGTCAAATGTAATAAGGATTCCAAATCCATTCTCTCTGGTGTCCCTGATGTTCTTTAATCAAGTAATTTTGAGAGTTATTGGGAATTATTCTAGAGTACTAAAATGTTTTACCCATCCTCTTGTATGGGGAGAAAAACTAGACGAATTAAAGATTGAAATAATAATAGCACTTAGAATCTGTCACAGGAATATTCTAGCAAAAACATTTTACGAAGAGTATAGGGAAACTAGCAAGTTGCCAAGGAGGGAAACTAGATCATGAATTCATAGTGCTCGATTTCTTCTGTGATGACTGCTAAGTACGTGCGCTTACCCAGCGATGAATGCCAGGTCGTCATCCTTCAGTGACAGAAATAGATTTTCCCATTTGCTGTGGTGTGAGTGCCTGCACCTTGGCAGTTACTGCATAATAACTGATGCACAGTACCTTCATATCCTACCTTACTGTGCAGTATTTCAGTGCAATGTTTCATTTAACAGCCGTAGCTACATTGCGCTTGGTGGTGCTCCTGAGAGTACTCTGAATCCCAGACCCAGGACTAGCAATATATATTTCCTTTGTAAACTGTTTATACTTCGTCTCAGTTCACACAGGCATATTTCATGTAGAAAACTGCCTTGCCTTCCTGAAAAGCAGCAGCTTAGTTTTCTTTTTCTTTCCTGTTATTACTGCTATGAGGAAGGACTTAAATAGCTCTGTCTTGATCAAGTTGCTCTAGACCTGCAGTGTACCGGACAGAGTCTTTTAGGATACACATAGCTGAGCATGACCTTGCGTGGTAGTTGGGTAACTATTTTAGCTTTGAGCCCACCAAGGCRTTGCTTTATACACTGTCGTGTAGAGAAAACCCTGAATTTGCTCAGCAGGCTATAACAGTGATCAGTTTTTGTAAAACATTTTGTTTATTTTTTTGACCAGTATTTTTGTTAGACTAATTTTAGCAGATATCTGAGAAAACTGATAGATTTTTGAATGAAGTTGAGTTGTTTTGAACCCATGCCACCTCTTATAGGGAGAGAGGAAGTAATGTGTAAGAAATCTGCCAGAATGGGAGGGAAAATACCTAGCTTTCTGCACCACTGTTTGGTGAAAGATAAGATTTTTTTCACTTTTATAGATTAACATTAGTACCTGTTACCATGAAACCTTCAAAGCTGGGGGAAACGTTTTCTGCTATTTTAGGAAAAATTGTATTTCTACTGAATAGAGTCTTTACTATACAGCTATCCGTTGTTTTTGTGCTTTTTTTTCATCTAACATGCATGTGCCTCCCATTCTCATGTTTGTTATGTTTTGCTGTCTCACATTGCTTTATTTAGATGCCATCTAACAACAGTATCAGAAAACAAATAGAAACATTGCAGGTGAGTTAATATGTTGTTACAACTCAGTGAAACATTGCTTTGTCTAATGTAAATGCTGTATTTTGTTTTTGTGTTAACTGTTGTATTCTGTGCTTTCCTTGCTCTGTAAAGTTACTGCTAGTACAGTGAAGATGCAACAGGACAAAGGACAGTTAATCTTTCAAAGATCTTTTTCTCTTGCCAAGGAATAAAGGAAAAAAATCAGAAAATTATCTAACATCAGTTTTCTTGAGGGTGAAAATGACTTGTGACTTGGTGAGATTGAGTATCAGTATTAGAGCTGGTTTCCTTGAGCAGCAGTGCATGTTTCCGTTGGGAAGTAAAATGTCTACTCAGATGTATGGTTGTATCTGTTAATTCACTTTAAACAAAAGTCAGCAAACTTTGCATGTGAGCAAACATGAAAACATATTCACAATAAAAATGTGGAACTGATTTACTCTTAACAGCTTGCAGTGCTCTAACTTGAAAGACTTTTACACTGTTGGTTTTGCAGGTTTTAAAAAATAGGAATTGTTTTAGTTCAGAACAGAAGAAAAGTTTAACATCAGTGTTAAAAAGTACTTTCTTCAGTAAGTGACTACATTTAACTAACATGGAAAAAATACTGTTATGTTTCTTGCCTTCATTGAGATATGTTTCATTGACTTGTCTTATTGTGCCTTGTAGGACCGCTGTAGATTAGCTCTTACCTTTCTGTTTTTCAGTAGACATACAGTTTGACAGCCTGTTCCATGTCTGCTGATAGTTTATCTGTGATAAAAGTTTCAGGAATTGAAACAGAATTATATTTGAAACAAAAATCCAAGAAAAATGCTTTAAAGCCTGATAGAGCTAAAAGACTGAAGTTCAACCAGGATGATGACTCAAACAGGCTGCTAGATACTGTATTCTAGATGCAGTAATTTCAGAGAGAAGAGCAAATACTAACATACTGACACTGAGCTTAAAATAAATGTGCCACAATTAGACAAAAAAAGCTATTTTTTTCTAGCATATTTGTTCAGGTGCTAGTTACTTCTAGTTATTAGAAGATATAATGAAAATTTCCAGTGCTTAAGAAATTAAAAGTGCTGCTGTATTTATAATCATGTAGCCCTTTTAAAATGTGAATGTCTCCTCATACATTCCACTTGTTGACAAAGAAGCAAACTTTTTCATAAGTGGTCAGAAATAGCTGTGTTGAATGATTAAGCTCCTCAAACATGTTGTTGACTGAAGCATAAATATCTGCTACCTATACTGGCTTTTTGATTCAATTATTTAAAACAATAGTAGATTTTTGGTTTATATTTTGCTTTTCTTTTCGACTTGTAAATTAATCCCCSCTTTGGAATATGAGATATAAGAAAACCAAAGCATTACTCAAGTAATTTACTCAAGTAAATTGCTCAAGTGTGTTACTCAAGTATTAACGAGAAAAGTTCTAGATAATGAATTTCAGATAGACATTGGTAATGTATCTCCCTGTGAATTCACAAACCTACTTTGAACATGCAGATATGTTGACCTGTAGGCTAGATATAATAATATTGTAGTTGATTAAAATCAACATTATCACAATTTCGGCCTCTCATCCAGTTATGAGTCTTTGCCTCTTCCTTGCAACAACTGTTAGTAAATTCACTGAACATAAGATGTTTCAAGCAGTTCATCTGTCTGAATATTAACCAGYGATGGGTATGACTTTTTGGTTTTTAGATTTTGCCCAGATCACCTTCCTAAATTTACCCCCTGCCACAATTCATGTGTACTAATTCAAGGTGATGATGGGAACATGCTGATTAAGCATGAAAGGAAGGGCAGGAAAGCATTATGCCTGACTTAGACTAATTTAAGCTATTGTGGAATAGCATCCTAAATGCACATTGAGACCAGTGAAGTGGAGAATTTGCTTGACTTTGATGTTCTGATAAACAGCCATATATGTTATCTGTCTCTGAAGTACCATGACTACTTTTATATCCATATTTTCTTGATACGCTTTTAGGCTACCAAAAATAATGATCCTGAGCCATTCATGTTAAAGCACCCATATTACTCTCCTTTTTATAGTCTACTGGGCATACATGGTTATGAAATGATTGGATCAGCTTACTGATCTGACTTGGACTTTCTTATTGCTAGAGCCAGTGCAAAAGGAGCAGTGAAGGGAACAAAAGATGAGAGCATCTCTTTTCTTAATGGTACTGTCTTAGATCCACTTAAACACTTTATAAAATTCCACTTTACTTGTCTTGGGAGGACGAAGTAACACTATTATTCTGATTGGCTTATGTTAGGGGCCACAAAAAGTGAGGTTAATTATGTTCAAGTCACCACATGGCAATTCTGTGTCTTGAAGTGGAAAGACTTCACTGGAGATGGGGAAGAATTGTTTTTACTGAGTGAATGCCTAAAAAGATGACACCTTGGAGTTGTCTGTTCTGTTCATAAGCTAGTACTAATGGCCAGCTTCAAGAGTAGCGTTGGACACTTCAGCATCATGTATACACTGAGAATCATCAGCTGGATGGCTGAAGTTGGTATGGAGAATGTGGATATAGAACTGTTACTGTTTTACACAGTATGAGAGCTAGGAGTCCAATTAAAGTATAAATTAGTATCTTTAAGACAAAAAGAATTATTTTTCATACAGTACATAATTTAAACTTAATTACACCACAGGATTTTAGATTGATTCAAGCAGCTAGATTAACTGTTAAAATAAAAATCCATTAGAAGTGAGTAAAAACTAGTATAACCCTCAGGAAGCCCCTAAGTTGCTAGAAGCCTAGAGGGCATACTGAAAGAAGTATTGCTGTATACTTGCCTTTTTTTTTTTTTTTTTTTTTTTTTTTTTTCCTTCTGCACCTGCTACTAACTGCTGTTTTGGACTGAATATCGTGTTTGACTCAAGACAGGTATTTGCTCATATATTGTTAGGCATGAGCTATAAGTTAGTTACCTATAAAGCAGGTATCTCTTCCCAGTAGCTTTCTGAGAAAAGTTATTTGAGGCAATACACTTTTGGTGTTCATCTCAAGAAAAATATCTGCTTGTTAGTTACTCTCTCAGAGTAAAAGATCTGTACGAAATAATCTGGAATTACTAGTTCAATATTTAAATAGTATTGTAAATATGTAGTATAGGAATGTTTTTATGAAAACATTCAAACTCTTAGTCAAAGTATTAAAAACATCAGTTTTCATTGTTCAAAAAAATATTTTCTCAAAAGTTAAGAGTCTTGTGTGTGCCACACAGGCGACAGTAACTGCATTTTAAATTTATTTTACAGAATAAAGATCCCAAAATGTCCCGAGTTGCACTGGAATCTTTGTATAGATTATTGTGGGTTTATGTTATTAGAATAAAATGTGAAAGCAACACTGTAACTCAAAGGTAAGTTTATTATGCAATGCATTTTAATTCCCCCCTGCCCCCAGTCAACACATAATTTGGAACCAGCTCCAGGAGAGTAGGATATACAGAGGAACAGAGACTTAATCTTATTAGAGGGTGAAAAGAAATGTAATTAGTTTGCCAATAGACTGAAGAAAAGTCTATGATTGCTTTTAACTATATGCAATGACAGAAGTCATGGATGGAGAGGTAAGAAGCAGGAAACTTGCTTATGCTAAAAGGTGCTAATGGTGCCATAATAAATAGGCTGTAAAGCGGCCATCACTGAATGTAGACCATGAATGAAAAAAATGAAAAGAATTTTCTAAATATTAGCGTAGTGAGAATATGGAATAGTCATTCAGATTTTCCTCCTCCTCCTAAGTAATTTAAAAGAAGATCTTGATCAGTTTATAAATTAGCATATGATACTGTTGCCTGTAACAGCAGATGGATGACTGTCTTACAGGGGAGGTCCTGCCTGTCATGTTTCTGTATTACGTGTAGTAGTAATCCCATACAATTAGCCATATTTGAATAGTAACATCTACACTATTATAAAAAGTTATTTCTTAAAAAAAATTCTGGATTTGTTTATAATACTTGTTTCTAAACTCCTGTAGCCGTCTCATGAGCATTGTATCAGCACTTTTTCCAAAAGGATCACGTAGTGTGGTCCCTCGAGACACACCTCTGAATATATTYGTGAAGATTATTCAATTCATTGCTCAGGTAAGACCCTTCTAGACTATTTCTAAGTAGAGATATGAGAACAGCTTGAGCATTATTTGGAAGAAATGTAAATTTGAGGTTGATTTTTGAAATATTTGTGCTGAACTAATGGCATTATATCTTGACTAAAATTTTCCCAAATATGTTTAATGAATGAAATTCTACTTTTACTAGTGACAAGATATGGAACGTAGAATTATTTTGCAGTAACTTCAAAAACTATTATGTATGAGCATTGTGATGATTAATATTAGTATTGCATTTATATTACATGCATACATGCATGCATACAATTAAATGCATATATACATAAAAAATTAGTATTATAATTAGTATGTTCCATTATAATACATTTATAAGGCACAAAGCATCTGACAATTATATCCTCTTTATTTTTAGGCTTCTGAATAGAGGGAAAAACGTGCAATATGTGCATTATTGTATATTAATATTGCATTGTATTTTTTGGTGTTTTTGGTGCTTCTTTGTCCTAATATCAAAATACAACATATAACTTCAAGATATAGCACTAGCCCGTCAATAACATTATCAGGCTGAGACTTATATTTTCCTGTCTTACAGATAACTTGTCTATGCTTCAGTTTCTAAAATGATTTCCTTCTAGTCACACATGGATGAAGTGGAAGACAAAAAGAGAAAATCTTTCAATTTTTTTTTCTTTTTTTTTTTGTCTTCTAGAATTCTTCTCTTTATAGCTGATATTTAGAAAATATTTGACTTTATTTTTAAGAAGTTCTTACAACATCTGTTAACTTCATGCTTTGACACAGGGAATTAAAATTTGGGAAATATATTGGTTATTCATTCCTGTGGAAAAAACAGCCACTTTGACAACCCCTAAGTTCCTGAAAAATATCATTGAAAGCTCTTGGTAAAGACTGGGGTTCTGCAATTTAAATTTAGAGTTTCCATCTGCAATGTGTTCTGGCTATTTGTTCYAGAGCTGAACAGAACTGGTTGCTGTCAGCTGTGTTGATGGGAGTCACAACACCTGAGAGCAAAGAGACTGTGTTCTGTTTCCTCGCTGCATCTTTTGCAACATATTCTTTATGTTGCAAATAAGCTGACTTAAAAGTAAAAAGGAAAAACCTGAATTGGAGTTGGAGAGAGATATTTGGATAAGGAGTTGGGAAAAAAATGGAGGCAAGAAGCCGATGGATGGGAATGCATAGACAGATAAGCTGTTGTTAAATGCTGGAATCAATGGATATATATCGGGATTTGAATGAGAAGCTCACATGGCAATGGGCTAAGCAGAAAATGAAATTACAATGGATTACTGGAAAAGGTCAGGTGCAGAGCTGAAAAAAATTAGAGAGAACCCAGAAAGTGAAATAGTTCACATCTAATGAGTAGCCATTCACTATTTTAGCCTCACTGTTTAATATGTGGTTTAAGCTTTATTTACTTTATTCTTGTTGATTCATGTTCTGAATACATAGTTCCCCTGCGAATTTTCCTATTGCCTCTATCATCCTAGTTTCTGAGTACTTCTTAATTGTGTAGTATGTTTTTACATCCTGTTCTTTCATCAGAAATTTTCTATTCTTTGGTGCATGTTTCTTCCAGAGTATATAAAATTGTATAATGTATAAGAATGGTTTCTAGTTTAACAGTTCCAAAAATGAGATCATATGGACCGAAACCAGACATTCTCTCTAAGTAGATGTGAATAATAACCTATTATGAAAGTTTTATTTAATTCAACTGTCATCGTATATAAGGACTTCCTGAAAGAAGCAGAAATAAGATTTGTTTTTCAAGGGAGTGTTCAGTTGTCTCATACATCAGACTGATTGTTTTATTTTTCTTTCTGGCTCATTTACTACATGTTTTTGACTGTAAAAATTGAGCCACAGTCATAAAGAAACACCATTTGCTATGCAAACTTGATCTAATTACTTTGAGTTACTGTAGCGTCTCTTACAGTAATTGAAACTGAAGTCTTGTGGATTGTATACGTATCATATGTGACTGTATAAACAAAACGTGTACCATACTGCAAAAGAGGAGTAACCCAAGGTTGCAGACAACCTTGATTCATGCGTTTCCAATTTGTATGTGTGTTTTAACATTTTAGTAATGTTATCTTAATGTAGCTTGTTTTTTGTTTTTGTTTTTTTTACTACAAAGCATATTAAATTATATTTCATTAAATAAACAAGAATGTTAATTCATGGGAATAATTAGCAAAGATAATTTTTTTAATCATGACTGATAATATAGTAGGACATGACATCCAGACCCTGTGCAAAGCCAAGAGATTTCCCTATGCAAATTAACAGAAAACAGATATCGWATCAATCTGTTTTCCTTTATAGGAACGTCTGGATTTCGCAATGAAAGAAATAATATTTGATCTTCTTAGTGTTGGAAAATCACCTAAAACCTTCACTATTAATCCAGAGGTAAAATAGGCTCATTACTTATATGTGGAGAAAAGGTATTGCGGAGCTGGGGGGAATTTGGGGGAAGGTGCTTAACTATTTTTGAGCTGGGATGAAAGCAGGCTCATGTGTATCAAAGCAGGTTCTCCTGACTAAACTAAAGAAGTAACTGTATTTGTGCATGATTGCTGCTTCATTTCTGGTGAGAAAGCTAGCAACAGTACTACAGTTTGGACTCATTTCAACAACAAATTCAGTAGGTATTGTGGATATTTGTTATAGTACAGTAAAGTAAAGCCTTTTTCGGGGAAGTCCTACCTAGCTCTTTGAKTTCGAGATCCAATCTTACAGATGAGAAACTTGAAGAAATACCTGCTTCAATATGTCATATTCAAGATTCATATCAAATCTTTTAGTGCTCTGTCCTGTAAAAAATAAAATAAGTACATTAGCCCCTGCCAGTTCAACTAGCTAAAATCAGAGTTGTGGGGGGGCACCAAAGGCTTGAACTTTATTAATTTTATTAKCCTGAAATGTAATATTTATATAATGTTTGTTCTCATCTATGTTACTTTAATGTTGTAATGTTTWGTTTCCTACTTCGTTTTTCTTCCCTTTGTTGCTATTGCAGAGGATGAATATAGGCCTCAGAGTCTTCCTTGTGATAGCAGATAGYTTGCAGCAGAAGGATGGTGAACCACCAATGCCGACAACAGGAGTTGTTCTTCCCTCAGGAAATACTCTGCGAGTGAAGAAAATTTTTCTTAATAAAACAYTGACAGATGAGGAAGCAAAAGTTATAGGTATGCTGTATTATTTTGTAAGTTGATATTTCCACTGTATGTACACATCTTCAGTTATCCTCAAGCATATGATCCTCAAGCAAGCACTTTWTTTCTATATTTATTTTAGTTGTTACTAGGAAGCTAATGGTAATATGTTTTAACAGAATTGTTCCGCTTCTGTAGTGAGGACTGCTTCAGAATATTGAACTTCTGGTGTTGCAAGACCAAATCCATGGCTTTTTTAAAACTATTTCACATTGCTGAATTAGCACAAGAAAGCCTGAAAACTACTAGTGTGGCAACAGTCGTTCCCTTGATGTGTCTCTAGGATTTCCCAGCCCACAGCTGAAGGGGGGTGAAAGATTTTTAACCCCCACGCTGTACTGATCTTCCGATGATGAAGTATTCCCTAAGGGACTGTTGCAACATGTGTAATTTCAGCTAGAACGAAAATATTCAGAATTGAGAAAACAGAAAAGGAACTAAGAGCTACTTCCTTTTTACATTTTTCCTGACAGAAACTTCTACTTACACCTCCTACTCTTAATACCTAACCATACCTACTACATGTTCAGCATGCATTTTTTTTTGTTACAACACTTGAAGTATGTGTTTAATACCATCTTACTGTACAGAAGATGCTTGTCTGAAGCTGCGTAAATGGTGAATAAGTTAGTGAGAAAGTCAAAATAAAATGAGAACCTGGAATAGTGAAAGAAATTATATGAATTCTTTTTCTTTTCAGGAATGTCAATATACTATCCCCAAGTCAGAAAAGCACTAGATAGCATTCTTAGGCATTTGGACAAAGAAGTTGGAAGACCAATGTGCATGACGAGTGTGCAGATGTCCAATAAAGAACCTGAAGACATGATTACGTATGAATCAAAATATTTTTGTCATGGTCATGTTGTATTATTTTTATGCTTATATTATATTTTATGCTAATGTTATGTTTTAGGTACAAACATTAGTGCATTAAAACGTTAACTTTTAATTTTAATAATAAATTATGGCTAATTTCACTATTTGTATAGATTGAGGGTGATAACTTGTTTTAGCCTCTGTAGTTTTGAGATAAATTTGAAAGTACTTGTGCTGTACTGAAGTAGCTTTCCCTCTTGTTTTGTTGGATATAAACTGTTTTCATAGGGGTGAAAGAAAACCTAAAATAGATTTGTTCAGAACTTGTATTGCTGCTATTCCAAGGCTGATTCCGGATGGCATGAGCAGGACTGACCTCATTGAATTGCTTGCAAGGTAAGGAAAATGCAATTCTGCTCTTGCTGAGTGCTCTTTCCTTGTGTGTGTGTGTGTGTGTGTGCGCGCGCGTGCGTGTGTGTAATAAAGAGTTTTCCAGTACGCTGTCTGTGTAGCATGAGGCTGCTGCATACAAGGATCCATTCCTCCTCTTCCTGCTTACCTTCTGCACTTAGTCAAATGTTACCTATTGGCCAGAATAGCAGGAGATAAATATGTCTTAAAAGAGGAGATTTTGAATTTAATGTAGATTTTTAAAGAGAATTTTTTGATAACAATTACAAAACAGTTTAAATTGATTGTGCCTTATCAGTGCTGATAAGTAGTTGAGACAGCTGGCGGGTATCTGAGTATTCAATGAGAATAGGTAGTTGAAACAAATGCAAACAATCTTTACTTACTAACTAAAGCAATAAACCTCATTGCTTTGTTCTCATTACCCTTCCCCCCTCCCTGTTTACTCAAAAGAAGGAAGAAGATAAAAATGGATTTAGATTAAATACACTGAAACATGTAGAACTGAGCAAGTGAACTCACTGTACTGTACGGGAGAGGTTGGGAAGAAGGGAGAGGTTTGGAGAGCAAGAGTATAGTTTTAAAATGCAGGTGCAGGGATCCTGGTCAGTTTGTAATTCTGAAATACAAATGTATTTGGATGTAATATATTGAGTCAGTTTTAAAAAGTCTTTTTACAGTAATATAGTATTATATAACAATACAATATTTGATACATTTCTTTTAACAAGCTGAAAYATTTTAAAGTGTATGTGCTAAGGTTTGTTTGCGGGAGATTTTTCTCAGGTCCAGAGTAAAACTGCTTTATCTGTAGAAATAATGGTTTCTTTTAGATTTTAATTTGAAGAAGATAACCTGCATGTCACAGGGTGCTCATTGAGCTCCACAGTAGTTTAGTTGCTCAGATGCATGTTAATATGGGCCCATATGAAAAGCTTAAACATCTCTCTTGAAAATGATTTGTTTATACTTAGATTTGTGAAGTTTTGCATTATTTTACTCTAATTATAAAGCCTTCTGTTAGTAGCGTGTTTCAGACTTATTCAGTGCAGAAAATGCATCTTTCTGGAAGTTTTCTGTGTTAATTAAAAAACACAGAAAAAATAAAAGAAAGTAAAGAAGAACTTTTAACACCAAATTTTAATTTGTGAAGGCTGGCTTAGAAGGTGCAGATCTGTGGTAATGATATTGCTGTTTTTTCTGAACAGGCTGACAATTCATATGGACGAAGAACTGCGTGCCTTGGCTTTCAATACACTCCAAGCATTAATGCTTGATTTTCCAGATTGGCGGGAAGATGTTCTTTCAGGATTTGTTTATTTTATTGTGCGTGAAGTAACTGATGTCCATCCAACACTTCTTGACAATGCAGTAAAAATGTTAGTGCAGCTCATAAATCAGTGGAAACAAGCAGCCCAAATGCACAATAAAACCCAAGATTCTCAGGTATTTCCTGATAATATTCTTTGATATTAAAATACATAATTATCTACATACATTTTTGTTAGCATGCTTTATTGTTTGTCAAGTAACAAATATTTTACTTCTTGCAGTGCTGGAAGATTTTTAGACCTGTTATTTTAAATAAAAATATCTGCCAGAAGTGCATTTTAATATTATTAAGTATTCTCTAAAAACTAACTTACGGCACATTTTTATTTACATCAAAAGTGACCAGGTGTAGCTGGAAATATATTTAATAGGAGTGCTTAAAGAGTGGAACTAAATAAATGAATCATCTTTTACTATCAAATGGAAAAGATTTAAATAATTTAGTTATATATACTCTTAAAAGTGAGTGTTAATGACTTATTTTTATTTTTACCCTTGCTGCATTGTTCTCCWGAGAAAGTGAAATAAGAAAGACTTGTTTGTGATATTTATTTGGACTGAATTCAGAGAAACGATAAAAATACAAAGGAGCTGATAGTATAAAATTTTCATAATGTAGAAGTTTGACTAGCAACCAAGCATGATCTAAGTATCCTGCAATTAATTCTACCATTRCTAATAATAAAACTGTATCTTGATGTGTTTACTTTGTTCTTAATTTTTGTTTACCTTGTATTATCTTTTCCTTAGCGTGGTGTATCCAATGGAGCTGCACATAACCTTCCTCTGGAGAAGACCCTTTGTTCCAGTGTATTTCATGTGGTAGAAGGCTTTGCTTTGGTTATTCTTTGCAGCACAAGGCCTGCAACCAGAAGATTAGCTGTCAGTGTTCTCCGAGAAATAAGGGCCTTGTTCACACTTTTAGAAATTTCCAAGGTAAGATGACCCATTCATGTAACTGCTCACTGAAAGTGTACTGCTTTTCTTGACTTTGAGTTTTTTATGTTTTGTATTTTGTCTTTTGTAGAGTGATGATGATTTGGCTATAGATGTGATGGACAGACTAAGTGCTTCTATCCTGGAGAGTTTCATACATCTCACTGGGGCTGATCAGGTAGGAGGTTGTTGTTGTTGTTATTCTTTATGTTAAACTAGATGTAAGATGGGGTAAAATCTTTGTCCCATGTGAATTTATATCTTTTAAATTACAGTGTCATAGCATTGCTTTTACATTAGGCTTGAGGAAAGAGTGATTGTTTAGTATTTTTTATCATTATTTTCTTTTTTCTTTTACCAAAGGAGCTTATAGACTGTTCATTGTAACTGTGTTGTTGGGATAATAAATGTATAAGAAATAGCAGGAATAAAACTTCTTTCTAATTTTATAGCCARATTTGATTATGTAAGTAGTTTTATTATGCATAGTTGTTTTGATGTATGTATTGACTATGATTATTGTGTATTGATTATGTATATTATGTATTATCAATATCGTTTATTGATTATGATACATTATGATGTATGTATGATGTATTATGCTGTAATAATATAATATAATGCTTTTATAAATAATGTAACACTATTAGTAATATTGCTGTTAATTGGAGGAAGTTAATTTGCATAATTTAACATTGAGTATCTCTATTATACTACTGGAATTGAATTAAGCCTATAGATTAAGGGGAGATAAACCTGTAAAAAATATACTTCAACTCTGATTCTATGTGGTTATAGTTCCATAAAAGTATTAGTGTTCTTTTAAAAATTAAATGAGATTTCTTCTATAGATCTTCATGTCTGTGCAAAATCTGCCTTTTGTGTACAGGTCACTAAAAAATAGAGTCTTTCCTAATTATTCAACTCTCATCACATAATTTAGTAGTTAGTATAACATCCTTTTCTATTGGTTGATAAATGAAGTTTTGGTCTGTTTCACATCTATCCAGATTTCCACTACAGGGATCATTTTATAGTGCCCTTTTGTCATCTAACCACTGAATTCCAATGCATTAAACATTTTCATATTTTTTTCACACACAAGGCCTTTCTTTGCAGTAGTCTACCATATTTAATTTCCTATTGATTTCTGAGTTTTTTCCACCTTGGTTGATAATACAAAATTCATCAGCAGTTTGTAGCCTTTAAGATTGAAAAAAAAAAAAAAAAAGCCCACCACTCCCAGCCCCGCAACCTTCCTCTCCAAAACTCTCTATTTCTGCCTCTACTTAATCAACTATATTGGAGTTCCCCATAGACACCTGAAAAATGCTTCATTTTTTCACAATCTCTACCTACTGATGATAAAATTTGAGGAATATTCTGAGGCTGCCAAGACCACTGTATTTACTGTGATCAATACTGTGTTAGTATTTCCTACATATGCTTTTTTCCATAAGATTACAAGTTCTTTGAAGAAGAGACTGCTACCTTCTTCAATGGCTGTACAACATCTAACGATCAGGGGACCTTTTTCCATGATGAAAGCTATAATAAATATCAATAAGTTGCAGCTAAATTCTTCAATTTATGTTCATTATTAACTCATAAATATCAATGAGGAACTCTTCTRATAATACTTGTAGGAAATGAAATGGGATTCAGGAGTAAGGTTTTAAGGCTCTGGAGCCTTTTGGGAGAGTAAGCCATCAGAAGTGAAACGTCTTTTTGCAATTTATTATTTCCTAATATCCAKTTTTTTTCCAAATAGCATATCTATATCACTGCCCATATTAGGAACTTCTATTAAACAGCACAAATTAAATAATATGTTGATCTACTTACTAGATGTGCTTTTGACACTGATACTTCATTTTATATTTTTTTAAATATATATAAAGATATATAATATATTTTTATATATATATATATATATACATGAAAAAGATAAAGATACAGATATATAGATACATAGCAGTGCAAAGACATTGTTACTCGAATATATATGGGTATTAATTGTTTCCTTGTTCTGTTTACACACACAGACTACTTTACTGTACTGCCCCAGTTCAATAGATTTGCAAACTTTGGCTGACTGGAGTTCCTCCCCAATCAGCCACCAATTTGACGTGGTCAGTCCCTCACATATATGGATATTTGCCCACGTGACCCAAGGCCAAGATCCATGGATTATAAGCCTCTCAAGTTTTATGAAACAAGAAAATCTTCCAAAACACTGCCCCACAGCTGTAAGCTACGCTTGGACGTTTGCTTATACCAGACTCCARCTGCTGTCCCCACAGGTGGATATAAAGTAAGTTCGTTTCTGCAGAAAATACAGTCTGGTAAACTAAACATTCCTCTAAGATTTATCATCATTGTAATGTTGTCATATTTCAGTAAGGTGAAATGTGCACTGTTACTATTTTCTGTGGGTATAATTCAACTTTATGTAATAAAATGTTAAAGCAGTTCCACTTAGAAGGAAAACTGGCTTAATTCATGGCTTTTGGACATATTGTAGTTCAACAAATTTGTCTATAAAAACATACACTATTGTTGTACAAGTCTATTCTGATAATTTATTCAGACTTTACTATATTAAGAATTGCAGAAGTGAGGGCAGATATGTAATTTAAAAATAAATTCAATGGGAAAAAGCTAAGTCTGGTAAGCTTTATATTCTGTTTGAGATTTTCTTTCTTTCTTTCTTTCTTTCTCTTTTTTTTTTAATAGCAGCCCTATCAATGCCAAGAAAGTAAATACTACTACAAGCAACGACTCCTATATTGGGCTCTGGAGAAACTACCTGATTCTATGCTGCAGTGCAGCTTCTTCTTTAAACTCCTCCACCTCCACAGGCTCTGTGAGATGTTCCCCTCCTGAGACGCTGGCGTCTACTCCTGACAGTGGTTATAGCATTGATTCAAGAGTAGGTTCTTCTGTTGCTTACTGTGGCTAGCTCTATTACGTATTATTGAAAGAAGAAACAGTTAAAGCTTGTATTAAATATCCTGATTCTCAGATGCTTCTGTAATTTCTGTGGAAAAAATAGTATAGTATACATTTAGCTTTCATTTGTTCAGGATAGCATGTCAGTTCACTTTTCCCACTCTATGTTGTAGAATTTTTTTCTGATTATGTTCTTCCACGCAAAAATACAATCATATCATGAAAATGTTAACCCAATCTCAAAGTGACAGTAATGAGGAAGTGTTTAAATATATACATATACATACATACATACACACATATATATATATATATTCCCCCCCGCATCGGGAGCTTTCTGTAATTCGAATTTCAGTAACTGAGGCAATTGTGTATTCAGGAATAATGTTTCTTTTATTTTTCCTGGGTAGTTTTTGTCTGCCTTACTTCTTATCACCTGCAGGCATTTTTTTTGTTTACTTCTTCACTTTGGTACCTTTGTGTAGAAGATACAGTGATGGGGAAGGTAACTGATGGACTGTGCAGCAGACTTCTGTCAGAAGCAGCTTGCTCCGGTTGTGTTGTTCTGAAGTTCCTCTCCCTGCATCTGAGGAGCTACAGACTGACACTTTGTTGTCTTYGAGCAATGCAATGGAGTCTAAGAGACAGAGATACCAGAAGTCTATTCTCTCTTTCAAAGGAGAGCGGATACACTGAAATACATAAAGCTCCTTTGTTCAGAAAGTCCCATCCTGTTCCGACCCCTGCCAACCCCGTGTGTGTGTGGGGGGAAACAAAAACAAAAAAAACCCACTCCTCTAGTCAGAATGTCTTCCAGAGAAGCACAGAAGAGCCTTGGAAACATCTATAAAGACATGTCCTCCAAAGCTAGACACCTATGCTACAGGACTCTCAAAGTGTTTAATTTTTAATCTCTCAGAGATGACTCTACTGTGATACACTGTGTACAGTGAWACATAACAGTATCCACTGCTGTGCTTCTCAGCAGGCTGTGAAGGTTTTGTCTTACTGCCTACCCARCACCTCTTGGAGAAGAATTGTCTTAATATATTTTTTAATATATAACTTAATATATTTTGACTCCATTATATAAAAATCCTCAGTAGATAGCAAACTACTACTGATGGTAAGAGATACTCCCCAAAAGTTTTTGAACTGAGAGAAGAAAACAGCAAAGACTAAGGCAGTTAACCTCTGGTTTTTATGAGGCATTCACAGTTATCTTCAGTCCTCTATGAGAGGATATGTTTTTAAGGAAATTTCCTATTGTTTCCTATGGAAATAGGCTGCTGTTATGATTGTTAAAATTTGGGTACAAGTTCTGTAATCCAATTACGTAGATGCTTTCATCTACAGAAAAAGAGCCACTTGGGTCTGTGGGACTGTTTAGTGTTACTTTAATTTTCAGATAAGCAAGTAATATCTGTCTAATTAGATATTTCAGGAGAGAAATACACAGAATAATGCTAGTCCAAGGAGTCACCTGATATGATTTTTGACACTACATTTAATTTTATACATTTTATATTTACATATTAATATATTTAAATTTTAACTTATGTATTAGTAGCAATATATATTAACATGTGCATGTGACTAATATGCATGCGTAATATAGGTACATAGAGAATGCRATTTCTGTGGTAGTACATATAATACTTCTAGCATAAATGTATCTTTCTGAATTCTGATAGGAGCACAGATACTTCTGTGGAAGTGGAAGGATAGTGAGAAAACAGAATACTTTTCTAGTTATCTTTTGGTTTTGGTAATGCTTGTRCCTTATCCATTCAAGTTGGACTTATTTTTGCAAGAAAAAGTTTGTTAGGTCCCATCTTCTCTCTGGCCACTATCAAAGCCAAGCATGTAAGAACAGAGTAACCACAAAATYCCTCAATTGCATCTTATTAATCTTATTGCAAGTTAAAATTCAAAACTGGAAAGTCAGAACTTTAATTCTTGCTGTATTGTATGTAAGTAAATAATTTGCAGTCATTTCTAATGGTAATCTGAAKTAGTCACTTTTTCAGTGTTTCCTGACTCTTTCAGTATTTTTCCTTTGTCTGTAAGATCTTCGTGATAGCAGGTCCATAAATTGTAATGTAACTCTACTGTCCTGACTTCTGTAATTGCCATTTGTGCAAAGGAGTAATCTTCTCTCCATTTTAAATTTCACATCTGTTTATTGTATTGAGACATTCACTGTGGTCTGAAGATAAAAATTCAGTACAGGGAACGAAGAAGAATAAAATACTAATTTACTATTGCAGAGAAAGGTTTTCTTGTCAAAGATCAAAAATTTCATTTTTATTATGAGCATTTCTAGTTACTGTTCATTGTGGGAAGACTGCAAAATTAGAAGAAATGCTTTAATGTCACTACCTCAGTATTATGTAACTACTTCATTCTGTTTTATTCTGATTTTATTGTTAGATCATTGGCATTCCATCCCCTTCTTCCTTGTTTAAGCACATAGTCCCAATGATGCGCTCTGAGAGCATGGAAATTACAGAATCCCTTGTGCTGGGACTTGGCAGGACCAACCCAGGAGCATTTAGGTAATTGTTGCATTTCATCTGTTTTTATGCTAATTGATTATTAAGTTGGGGAACCAGAGCTCAGGAAAACATTTTATTGATTTTTTTTTAAGGTTTAAAAAAATAAAGCAGTGAAAACTGTCTACCATTGTCTTTTCTAGCATTTAATTGTGTGATAAAGATTATTAGAGGTCAAAATAATTTTATGTAGAGACTATGTCTATATAAGCAGAGCAAGGGAGCAGAGCCATAGTTAGCATGCAAATGTGAAAGAAAAAAGTTGGTTGAAACACTAAACAGCTGTCTTTTTTTGATATTAAAGGCTGTTTTTAAATGAGAGAGAAGACTGTGTGGAGTATTAACAATTGAAATGTTAATTATAATCATGTTTCTAAAGTTACTAAGCTCTCCTTATTGCTAACACCAACAAACATGCATTACTGACCATGTGGTGGGTATGAGATTCATGCTAATTGTACTCTAAAAAGAGATTTTTAGATAAAAATTGCTAGTTACAACTGTTTCCTGACCACTGGTGAAGCTACTGAAATTCTTGGCTCTCTTTCATTTTTCTGAGTAAGCTTCCTAATGCTTCATAACTAATGCATCTTTCCTATACATTGTACAGGTGACAAGTCCATATGGATTATTTTGGATGTTGTTAACTGTGACTTATTGTAGTAGAAATAAATCTATGCCAAATCACCTGTCCTGACTGCCAATTTAATTTTATAGATTCTATTCACCATAATTGGATTTAGTTCATAATTCAAGCTTTTGAGTGGGTTCACCCTGTTGTGGTGAACCTTTATATAAATACATATAAACACATGTAAATGATCTGTCTAGTCTTCATGGCATCCGTGCCTCAACTGAAATGTACTTTTCTTCAGATTTTAACGTACTGTACTATTGTGTGTTATGAATCCCCTGATGTGAAAAGGTGGCTCGGCACATCTGTGCCGGAAGCGCCGAGTTTCAGAGTGTGGACTTGGCCGCTGTCCTGAACTCGCCGCTCTCCCTTTATGGAGGAGGAGGGAGAARAACATCCGAGGGAAAGAAAATTCTCTGGAAGGGCCAGTGCTCTGTATCAGCTGTTCTCTGACGGTGAACAGCGTCTTACAATGGAGAGTTACAAAACTGTACATTTGACTGCGTGTTGTAGCACTTGAGTGCAACCAGTTGTGCTTCTGCAAGAAGAACYTGGGAATCACTAACCCTCTGAGTTTTGAATCAGGTGTTTCTTTTCTCCAGTCACTATTCTCCCACATTATTGCAAGCAAAGAGTCAAAGATGTGTTTGAAACCGTCGTGCGAGTTGTTATGTTGTATGTCATACCTGACTTCATTCTCGTGCTAGGAGTCCAGCCAAACTTTGTCCCATGACCCCAAAGATCTGCTGAACAGTTTAAATCATAATTGTGCTGTACAAAGCTAGAAACGAGAAAGGATTTCACTAGAAATCCTTGTTCTCTGAATTAGAAACAATTGATTCAGCATTTAAAAAAAAAAAAGATAGTGGTCATTACTCTTCTAATTCTGTTATCCTGAATTCCATGCTTYGTTTCAGATGACCTGCATTTTTCCTCTCAGTCCAATGCACATACTCGCACCAGAGCCTTTCCAAATGCATTGACGTTCTCTACTGATTTGTTTCTTTTTCCTACCATTCCTCCCCGCTTTGTATGTGTTACTTGGGAGTTACTTTCGTTATGGATTATTTGCAGTACATTTAAACTGTTGATAGCATATTCTTTTTCATCTTTCATTTCTGAGTACTGAACCTATCAACAAACTCCATTGAAAGCTGACCCTTTAATATGTTTTCTCAAAAAAAAAAAACCCACAAAAATCTCCACCTACTTCCAAATTCTTTTCTGTGCTGATTTTAGAAGGAAGTATAAACTAATCCATAATGATGCATAAAACTCTTGTAATTGGGTATACAACAAAAGTTTGTGAAACTTTATAATCACCTTAAGCCGTTTTCTGAACGAGCCGCTTTGAAGGGTGTAGCAGAGGAGTCAGCCATTTACCGTACAAACTGTTCAAGCGGTTGCTTGTTTCTGCTTTTGGTACATCTGTATTAGAACAGTGCAGGAAGCAGAAAAACACCTGGGGTCACGCTCCAGCAGATCTAAAGAGGAGGAGCAAGTTACTTGGCTAACAAATAGTAAAGTGAAAATAGTATGTTTTTAGCTTATCATTTTGTCTGCATAGAGTCACACTACAGCTGTTCTCTTTCACCTTCCCCTACCCCCTTTTTGGAATTATAAAACATTGTCAGTTTAGTAGAAGGAACTGAGTAGTAATAAAGACTGTGGGAGCTTCAGAACAAATTGGGAATGTATCCACAGCTTCAAAGCATGTTGCTTTTCAGTTTTCATTGAGACTAATTAACTTGTGTCAGCATATTATTATTGGCCTTAAAAAAACAATGTTTATTAACAACTAAATGCATCGTGACAACTCAGAGAATGTAACATAATAAATTGCCAACACCGTCTTTTTCTAGTGAAATCTATTTGCCCTGTAAGGCTTTGCTAAACCTTGAATGTGAAAATAAATAAACAGCATTTCTGATACAAATATGTCATAATACTTGGTAAATGGCAATTTAATGACAATTATTGAGGCATCTGGATGATTTTCTGTCTTTAAATTAGGAAAATCACTTTGTAGGAAGTGTCTATCTTTTAAATGCTGGTCTATTTCACAAAGCTGCTGTCAAAGAAGAAAAATCAGGGTGTTTGTAACACTAGTTGCTGTGAAATATCCTTCAGTTGAGACGTTATTTAGTGGGTTTTTTTTATCCTTGTTTGTTTATTTCTATCCAGGGAACTAATAGAAGAATTACATCCTATAATTAAGGAAGCACTTGAAAGAAGGCCAGAGGTAATGAGATGTTTTTGCTATATTCAATACCCTGTTTTAACTCTTTTCACAAATGATAGTAAAGAAATGTTAGTTATATTGTTCTTTAATTTTGCAGCTAAAAACTATCAGTGTAGCAGACAAAAAAATCATAATTTTTTAAATTATCATGAGGTGTTTACATTAGAAGAGTTTTGTTTTGTTTGAGTTCTGCTTAATATTTCCTTCTCAAAGTGGGTTTGAGTGATTAAAAAATTACTCTAACCTTTCCTACTTTAGTAACATGCACACAATTACTATTACATAAGGCATAATGAGCTG
Source organism: Rhea americana (assembly GCF_003343005.1). Taxonomy (NCBI): domain Eukaryota; kingdom Metazoa; phylum Chordata; class Aves; order Rheiformes; family Rheidae; genus Rhea; species Rhea americana. Next base: position 2,518,695 of record NW_028186978.1, read on the forward strand.
TGTTACAGAGTCAACAAATTCGCTAGTTTATTTTAAACAAAAATGTCTATGTGAACTCTAAGCTCACCTGGTTACACTAACACTCTAAAAATGTTATGATGGAGAGTGTAGGTTTTATGGTAGGGTTTAGAAATCTCAGTTGATATCCATAGAAACAATACCCATACAAACACAAATTCAAGGATGATTAGTCAGTATTTTTTGAACTATCTGTCATGTTTTTGTTAGTAATAAATTTATTATTAAGTACAGATGATGGGAACATCCCATTCATTTCAAAATGTGACTGGGCTATCATGTGTTTTGTCAGTTTTGCATGCATGTTTGTGGGAAGATTGACATGTGTACTTGAATTTGTCAGTTTATATGTCATACTTTTCCATAGACAGGCATGATAAAGTAGAAAGTACATCATTTTAATAATATGTACAACAGTGGCCTAATATATCTTGGAGTTACAGCAGAGATTAATTTTTTTTTTTTCACTTTACGGTCTATTAAAATTAACTTGTAAGTTTGGTAACTGCTTTTAAATTTGGGCACCCTGATAGTTAATGCCAATTGTAGCATACATATAATAATGCTTCTTTATGCTTTACTGTTTTTATACTTAGTTTTTCCTCTGCTTCATTTCATTTTGTTTCTTCTTGTTAACYAGAACATGAAACGGCGCAGGCGTCGAGATATTTTGCGAGTACAGCTAGTACGAATATTTGAACTGCTGGCAGATGCTGGTGTCATTAGTCACAGGTAGGGCAGCACTGAAGAGAAGATGTTTTTTGTACTTCTGAATTAAATCACTAGTATTCTTATGACCCAATGAAACAAGCGTGCAAAATTCTTCATCAAGTTTCAGTATACAAAGATAAAGAAGTATACAGTTTTATAAAACTCAAAATTTATGTTTGCTAGCTTTCTAATCCCTCACTCCCTCATCTTCTTTGCCACTATAGTCTATGTTTTATTTAAACTGTTAATATTTGCAGTGACACTGCTTTGAACAGGCAGCATATCATGTTGCTTTTTGTGTATGCTTGAGCATAGCACCAGTTATTTGAATCACCAGCAAATGCAAGTTAAAACTGGTCTTACAACAGAGAGCCTATGTTGGAAATACATAATCTATCTGGAACTCTTCATCRCTTGGCATCCTGATGCTAGTTGCTGTCTCCTATGCAAAGAAGTCTGCTGCATTGACAATCTTTAAGCAAACTACTACAAAATGTTAAGAGTGCTGCATCAGAAACGCTGACTGCTTGAATGCATACCAGATCTGTAGCCCTTTCTGCATGCTGATTTTTCAGAGTCCACAGTTAAAATTGGATTCTTGCTTTTTAGCTTTTAAGGTATTCACTGGTGCTTATTTAGCGTATGTAGAATATCTCTTAACCACAGTCTGCMCTCTAGAACTTGGACAACCTTGCTCCTCTTCTCAGCTGGTGATTGCTCTCTGAGGCCAGTCTAGCTCTGTGGCAGCAGCTAGCATGCAATTACAGGCTACCCTGAACCCCCRATCTTCCATTTGTTGTGCCAGGCACAACAGTTGTCTGGAATACAGTTGTGGAAGAAGAAGGGTGGAGGGTGCTGAGGAGAAAGGATTCACTCTTCTAACAGTTGTTTTTCAAAGGAGGGCGGGTCGGAATCACATGCAGACTTTAATCTCCATATTTTGTTTAGTATCAAGTAGAAGGMCACTTGACCCCAGTAATAAGAAACTAATTCTGTGGAGGGATGAGTGATAGTATGAGGCTTGATTATTAGTTTTGCTTTTATTGGARCTTTCTRTTTAACAAGAGAACAGAAATTGGGTCAAGAAATGACTCCTAATTAAATATTTGCAGTTATACAGATTTTTAAAAATGAAAAATAAACATTATTTTTAAAACCTATAGTATGTATTGACAAACTGTTTGAATTTTTATTTTTAAGTGCAAGTGGTGGCCTTGATAATGAAACACATTCCCTCAACAACACTTTRCTGGAGTATGTTGATCTAACAAGACAACTCCTAGAAGCAGAGAATGAGAAGGATTCTGATACACTGAAAGATATCCGGTGCCATTTTAGTGCCTTAGTGGCAAATATCATTCAGAATGTTCCAGGTATGTAAAAAAAAAAAAAAAAAAGATATCCGGTGCCATTTTAGTGCCTTAGTGGCAAATATCATTCAGAATGTTCCAGGTATGTAAAAAAAAAAAAAAAAAAAACCAACCAACCAAACAAAAAATTCTCAAGACTTGCTTTAATATGCAGTATATGAAAAAGAAAAAAATACTCATTTTTCTTCAAGAACTTTTTTTCTCTGATGTTTCAGCTCGCTTTTATAAAAATAACTCATACCATCAGTTTAGCAATGTGAGTTTTTAAGAGGGTTTTGCTACTATTTGGAATCGTATGAGTATTTTTCCTGTTTCAGGGAAGTCTTATTGATTGACAGTGCATTTAATTTTGGACTAATAAATACTGTATTGGTATAACTTGTTCATGCATAGCAGTGGCATTAAGTGGGACAATAATAAGCACATATCTAGCTATTATTTTGTCTTTACATTAACTTTTTCTTTTATATTCATTTTTTGTCTGTTACGTATTTCAGTTACAAAAAATACAAGAAAAGTGGGTCTAACTGTGTGTACTTTTCTTACAGTTCACCACAGAAGAAGTGTCTTTCCGCAGCAGAGTCTACGCCACAGTCTGTTTATGTTGTTCAGTCATTGGGCAGGTCCTTTTAGTATCATGTTTACTCCCCTGGACAGATACAGTGATAGGAACATGCAAATAAACAGACACCAGTACTGTGCGTTGAAGGTATTTTAGCACTTTATGAATTTTGGAAATAGATATTGACTCTTCTAATGAAGATTTAACATATGGATTTTTGGAAGTGGTTTTCACATCCTTGCTATCRTTCATGACTTAGTTCTTTTTCTCTTCTACCTACATGCCGAATTTTGGCAGTTTGGCCTTTTCTATAATGTGACTTACTGAACGTCTTATAGGAATTTCTTAAAATTACAAATAAATATTCACTTCACGTGACTTTACTCCTCATTTGCCTAAGGAGATTGCCTTTCATGTAAAAGTGCATTAATAACCAAATTGTCATGCCAGCTCTTACTGTTACTTTTCCATATTGACAGTTCCTTATGTGGGGGAGTTCAGAACAATAGGATTTGATTATTTTATTTCTTAAGATATTAAACAGAGTTTTTTAGCCTTGCTCTTCCTCCCTYGTCTGAATAGAAGTTTTTGATATTTTAATGGGTTTGATAAAAATATATTTGCCCTACCTGAGTAATGTTTTTCCAATTACTTTCTGAAGGCTATGTCTGCTGTACTGTGTTGTGGCCCTGTTGCAGATAATGTGGGGCTCTCATCTGATGGCTATTTATACAAATGGCTGGATAATATTTTGGACTCCCAGGATAAAAAGGTAATACAGACAATGTCAACRTTAGTTTATAGCTGTCAGTGACTTCAATATACGCTGTAATGAGATGTGAGGTCAAATTGGCCCAAATGCTGTAGACTGAATTAAGTTCAAAGCTGTTTTAGCTTAAAATATGTCTTTGTACTGTCCTTGATACATGCATTAACCATGTGAGGGAGGCAGTTCCTAATCACAGCCTAAGAGCAGACAGAACAGAATTTAAGAGGGAAGGACAAGGAGTTAGACAAGACAATATAACCTAATCAACTAGATTAAGTTGCATTAATAAGTAGAACTTTWAGAAGTTTAAAGGAGTTGAGATTTTGAACATGAGCTCTGTGAGACTGTAGGGTCCATTGGGGGTTCTATGGAATTATGAAGACCAGCCTTTGCTATCTAAATAGTAAGGTAAGCTTTACATCTGAAAGATAAAGCCTCCATTGTACTAAATCTTTGACTGCATAGGAATACTTGATTGCTGCTCCAGAGGGCTACATAGATTTGAGAGAGCACAYGAGTTTCTACATAGCTCTGTCCCTTTTATGCCATTGTAATTCATGTATATATTTCAATGCTTTTCTATATCTAGTGCTTTCAGGTTCAGGTTGAAGTAAAAGCAGTTAAAATAGTAAATAATAACTATTTTTTTTTATTATTTTCGAACAGACTTCAAAATGAGAATAAGATTACTAGTGCTATATAGCTATTTGCTTTGATACTGTATAACTGTGTACAACTTGAATATTAAACAATTTAATAGAATTATCTGCTTTTCTTTTAAACTGTGGTCTCATTATTTTTAGTTAAAACAAATTTTGTATGTTGCCTAGCTTTTGCTTTAAAATATCAGTGTTTTCTTTTTTTATGCCATTTTTGTAAGTCATCCTTTATTTTTCACTTTTCATTTCTGGAATACAGGTTCATCAGTTAGGTTGTGAGGCAGTCATGCTGCTCTTGGAACTCAACCCTGACCAGAGTAACCTCATGTACTGGGCTGTAGACCGGTGTTACACAGGTTCCAAGCGGGTAGCAGCTGGCTGTTTTAAAGCTATAGCCAGTGTGTTTCAAAACAGGTACTACAGAGGTTTTCGAAACTTTCATTTTAAGTATTCATTTTCAAAGTCACCCCTGTTTATGTGTATATGTTGCTACAGAAACTTTCCAGAAGGTTGTTAATGTTATCCCATATTATATCCCCTATGAATTAAACTTCACTGAATAAATTCATATTTTAAAAAGTCAAATGTAATTTTATTTCACACTTCCATTTTTTTTGTAGGGATTACCAGTGTGATACAGTGACCCTCCTAAATCTGATACTGTTTAAAGCAGCTGATTCTACTAGGGCTATCTATGAAGTTGCTATGCAACTATTGCAGGTTTGTAAGCTAACTTTGATTTTAAAATATTTTATATCTTGAAAGATAATTTTACGTGTRTATTTAAGAAAGTTGTTTCTGGTATTTTTTGGCTATCCTTTCAGTAACAAAATGTAATGTATTTTTTTCCTTTATTTTTAATAAATACTTAGGGCAAATCCTTGCGTAGCATAACTTGACTTCAGTGGAAGTATACTTATTTTCATGAACTGAGCATTCAAGACTTACCTTATTAGAGTATCTGCTTTTTCAGGATTTGATACCAAAAGGAAGATTTTTCTAATTTGGTACAATAACAGAGTGGCACATAACTCTGCCTTTCCAAAAGCACCTTAGGGAGAGGCAATGTCCTTGTTGTCAGCTAGATTCAAGAGTAAAGTTTCCTTTGAAGAAATACCTCTGTTGATACATCTGCACTTACATCACCCTGCCTTTCAGTCCTTCCTTTCTTCTCAAGTGAACACTGCTGCTTAAGATGGACCAAAAAATAATTTAAACAATGTTAAAATGCTGTGTCTTTGTCGCATCAGAGATTACATTGCTTCTATCTATGTCTCATTTATGTGCAAAAGTTAGTATTGTTTGAAAATATAAGTGTTCAATAGTATCTTAAACTTTGCTATAGGAAAATATATATTTTATACAGTATTATGAAAGATTTCTGAAAATGATCATCTTTTGCTCATCAAAGGGAGCAAGTCTTAGTTATGCTTCTACAGAATTACACATTATATGTGAATATGATAGATGTATGGATATTTATCTARATGAACATTAAATGGTAGTAGATACATGGATATAGTATTTGAAAGGCAATCTTGTATGAAGATTTCTAATAAAGCTCTAAGGTAATTTTGTATAAAAACTTCCATTAAAGCTCTGTACTTAATTGCGAATTCTGAACATTATTGTTGTAGATCTTGGAACCAAAGATGTTCCGTTATGCTCACAAACTGGAAGTTCAGAGGACGGATGGGGTTTTGGGTCAGCCWTCTCCTTTACCGCATCTATATTCTGTATCGTATTATCAGCTGTCAGAAGAATTAGCAAGGACTTATCCAGAACTAACTCTTGCTATCTTCTCAGGTATGGTAAAGAAGGTTCATCAGGACAAAAACATTAAAAAAAAACTGTAGTTCTAATTTTTCAATAATTTATATTTGTATGTAATTCACTAAAATCAGGACCACAATATTGCATCTTCATTATGTGTGGAGAAAACTGAATTTATTCTGACAGTCTTTGTTTGCTCATATTTGAAATATAACATACTCAAGAAGAAAGAGAAATGAATAAAGTTGCTTTTACAGACTTGTTAACAGCTGTGAAAAAACATGTATTTGAGAAATGGAATGGACCAAAAAAATAATTTAAACAATGTTAAAATKCTGTGYTTTTATCACATCAGAGATTACATTGCTTCTATGCAAAAGTTAGTATTGTTTGGAAATACAAGTGTTCAATAGTATCTTAAACTTTGTCTACAATTTTACAATTGCTTTTCAAAATTTTTCTGTTGTTCTTACTCTAGACTACTTAGAAAGTATTTTAGGCAGTCACAGAATAATAATCTCTCATGTCAGTCAGAAGAAATACTAGAGCTAATGTAAGGAAGAGGATTTTTACAGGGCTTTTTTTCCACATTTTTTTGTGTCAAAATTGGTACACACAAAGTTAAAACTCAGATTCTGTTTTCAGTTCAGTCTGAAGTGGTATCTCAAGTAGAGGAATTTTGCTCCAGATCTTAAAACTTGTTATTCACAAAAGAACATTTTACAAAGTATTTGTCCTACTTTGTGATTTCCATTGGTTTGTACTTACTGATCATATAAGACATATGCTAGTGGAGGAATATATAGGCGGTGCTGTAACCACGCTCATCAACCTGATTTGCCATGGTAATTGCTGCATGTTTGAAGCATGCAATCCGTGATAACTTCCTCATGGTCCCTTTCTTGCACTGAAAGCACTTCTTGCACCCTTCTCTTCACCCAAGTGATACTGGCAAATATTACTTGGATTTCATTTTCTATTTTCGATGGAAAGCTCCTAATAGAAGAATAAAAGCTTGTTTCATGAGAATTTCTTAATATGAGGCAAATATGAAATGGAGGAACATTATGTCAAGTTTACTTTTTCAGAAATTTCAGCAATTCACAATTAACAGAATAATCAGAATCTAAAGTGTTTGTCTTCATGTGTTTGTGTGTCCAAGGCTGTTTGTGTCTATCTGTATTGGTTATATGTGTGTATACTAATTTTGTTTCTTCAGTATATTGTTTGTCAGCAAAGAGTCTTTAATTATCTCTGCTGAAAACCACAGATTGTCATTATGAAATGGCACTGGTCAAAAAAAATTGTCAGTAACAGCATTAATATATTTAGTATGATTTACTGGTTTCATGGTTGTTGCTGTTGTTATTATTACTAAAGCTATTCTAGTATTTATTGATTTACATTTTTATGTATATACCTGATTTTTCAATGACAGAAGTAAGCCAGAGAATCCAGACAGCTCACCCGGCTGGGAGACAGGTGATGCTGCATTACCTGCTACCATGGATGAACAACATTGAGTTGGTAGACTTGAAACCTTTGCCGACCATTCGTCGGCAAGATGAAGATGAGGAAGATTCTTTGAAAGATAGGGAGATAATGGTGAACAGTAGACGCTGGCTGCGAGGGGAAGGCTGGGGATCACCACAAGCTACTGCTATGGTTTTGAACAATCTGATGTATATGACTGCAAAGGTAAAACTAATTACTTAATATTCCCTGTTGCTCCAGTTTTAGGATGGAGGGAAATAATTTTTGGAGATACTTTGTTACCAAATAGCAAACTTTTTAATAATAATTACTCGATTTTATTGGCTTGTTTATGTATACCCAAACCATGCCAGATAGTTTTGTGAGTAATATTAAGAGAAATACATAATATGTTAGATAAATGTTATAGTTAAAGGTTAACTTGAATAAATCTCATGAAGACTCAGAACTTGTTTTATAATGTAGATGTCTGGCTGAATAGATAATACCCACTCTCCTCCATAACTGTAATCTCAAAAAGTTGAAGTGGAGTTTTAGAACAAAYCTTGTTACTGTAGGATGGTTGACAATTTGTCCTTCCTATCATAGCAACTTCCAACAGACAAAAAGTATTGGTCACTTGCAGTGCTCCTGCCACTTCTTTATATGATTGAATTGTACTGATGAGAGATCACTTTTCAAGTTACAAATTAAAGCTTCTTGGTAGCCTATGATCCATGGAATTTTATTCAAGGTCACTAGCAACTGGGAGATACTGTTTCTGCTAAGTATGTATAGCATATATATTGTATATGTATAATATGTATATATTTAAAAAAAGAGGAAGAGTGTATGTGTGTGTATATATATGTACACACATGCGTGCGTGTGCACGCACACGGACTTGTACACACACACACTTCCTGATTATAGTATATAGTATATCAATCTGATAATAATTACTTCTTACAGAATGTGTTTATGACAATGAGCATATGCAAAAGCTTCATTCCAGAATGTTAAAAACATAACAGCTTCCTATGGAATTTATGTGTCCTTTTTCTAGTCCCTGTTCTGCTCACTCAATACAAACCATTTTCAAATACGATGTTTTCTGTTGGACTTTTCAGGAGAGATATTAATTTTGTTTTCTAGTATGGTGATGAAGTGGCTTGGTCAGAGATAGAAAATGTTTGGACTACTTTGGCAGACAGCTGGCCAAAAAATCTGAAAATAATTTTGCACTTCTTGATCAGTATCTGTGGAGTGAGCAGTGAACCCAGCCTTTTGCCTTATGTAAGTACCTGATGTGACTCTTCTCAGTGATATCCATATTTGAAAAATTAGTTGCGTGTCTAGCAGTGACGAACACTAAATAAACAAAAAATATCACATGGGATTCTGATATCAAAATCTCCTATAGCATAATARTGTCCCATAGTTTATGACGACTGAATACTATGAACAAATTCAGTTTTTCCTGTTTGAGTTATTTTGGATATCTGTGCTCCATACATTAATATGCTTACAATTTTCTCTTTGTGCTCGTGTTTTGTTTATCTGTTATAAAATTTGTCTTTCTAGAAATACATGATGATTTTTAGTATGATACRTTTTTTTCCATGTCATATCTTGTTAGCCTTTTCTCTTCATGACCAAGATGTACCGCTACATTAATGGATCAGTTTAATCAACACAATTAAATGGACACTAAGTATCTTTGGAAAGGAAACATTTTGCTGTTTTAATAAAAATCTCAAGAGGCAGGGAATACTTCTCAATATATTAAATAGAGAGAGTATACTAAAATAATGCAAGGTCAACCTGTAAAACATGTGAAATTATGGAAACCTTCCATGAATCAGGTGAATGTATGAAATATTTGTAAAAAGAATTGAAAGATAACAAAGATTGTGAGAAGAGAGCAACCTGCTGAATGTTCATGAACTTCGTGAAGATGGCACCAGGAGAAATGGTAGAAAGAGAGAAACTRATAAACAAGCAGCTAACACAGGGCATTTTTTTCATTTGCTGGTGTTTTGTTTTGATTTGTTTTTAGACTGTGGAGGGTACCTACATCCATCAATTTGAGGGAAGAGAAGCTAACAATCGGTGAAAGAGTGGCACAGTGTGTTGGGCAATTTTTAAATGCTCTACCTTCAACCTAATGTGATAATGATAGGATTCTTGTTTTTCATACTTATTTGGTATTTCACATTTTTACACAATGCACATTATAGAAATTGTAATCTTCTGAGTTTTGGTCCTCTATTTCATATCACTTTTACTTGCTCTTTATTTCTGCTTGATAGTCCTGCATCTTTTACTAGGTTGAAAGTTTGCTATCTTACTGTCCAGAGGGATGCCCAGATTTGATTTACCTGGGGTATTATTCAAATGCAGTTAGCCTTGAAGTAACAGTATTTGGCTCTGGTCTGTGCAATAATTTCTTCCTGAATCAAAGCCTCAAAGGGAAAAAAATGATTTAATTGTTAAGTGCAAAGTTTCGCTTACAGAAACAGGATCAGTTTCAGTTAAACATATCATCCATTAAAGGTGCTTGAGAAAGAAAACCAGAAAGGAGATAGCATTTTAAAGATAGCTGAGCCTTCCTATACTTTTAAACAACTYACTGACTATTCCAATCTATTTGAGCTGGTAAGTCTGAAAGAGACCACTAGCCATCTATCAAAATCCAGAGTATCGTAGATGGGCCATAGACCTTAGTGAGTAAATCATAAACACTGGAAAAGACTCATAAAAATGTATACAAAGTACAAAGTTTTAGCATTTTTTTCTTCCTTTGGCATAAAAATGAAACTTTCAAATTTCCTAAGTTGTAATTTAAGATGGTGTGAAAAAGTAGATGGATCATAGAGTAAATTGAAGCATGCCATGCTGTCACTTAAAGAATACCATGTAGGAGATGGTGTGATCAAATTTTGCAAATTATCTCACATGACAAAGTACTAAAGAAAAAAAAATCCCCCTAAACAAAACTTTATTTTAAATTGGTTTTACTACATGTGACAGCACTACAGAGTAGCATGAGGGGGGAAAAAAGTGATACCTGCTAGAAACAAAATAGAGTAGTGTGTATCTGTGAGGTACCAATAAATAGATGATACTGCAATACATACACTTCAGCTTTTCTTTTTATTCTCCCAYGCATATTAGTCTCTCTGTTGCTAAAACCTTCATAAGAAAAAAATGTTTTATTTTTTAAATTGTTGCCATCAAAATAAGACTTATTTGCAATGCTTGCTTCTGTTGACAGCTGTGAAAGTAATTTTGTTTGCTTTTTSTGCTAGAGTAAGTTGTACATAGATCACTACCAATAAAGATAGATAGTGACTCAAAGCAGTTGTAGTGTAAAAATCTCCTGTTATTTTCCTTTTTTATCCAATCACTACAAATAGAATTTTTGTATATATGTGTGTACATACATATGTATGCATGTATGTTCTTTTTCTTCATGGCAGGTAAAGAAAGTTGTTGTTTACTTGGGTAGAGACAAAACAATGCAACTGTTGGAAGAGCTGGTCAGTGAACTTCAGCTTACTGATCCGGTCAGTTCAGGAGTCACTCATATGGATAATCCACCGTACTACCGCATTACATCCAGTTACAAAATCCCTTCTGTCACTTCAGGTGAGAGTTTATTTAATTTGAAGTACTATCATTTTAAACATTTTAAACATTTTACTAGCAATCAGTTACAATATTGGACTTAAGCTATAAGTAATTAGGAGTATAGTTTTAAAAAATATATATTTATATATGTATATGTTTATATTTGTATGGTGTAAAGTCCAGAACTGCAGTTTGTAGTGTATCTAAAATTCCCATTTATGAGTACTTCATAGGCTTACAAAGTACAGTTTGTATCAATGTATATGCTAGATTTTGTCTACTTTCAGATCTTCCCATGTTTACCTACCGCAAATAATTTATATAGCAATTCAGTTAAACAACTGAGACAATTTATGTCAATTTAAATCCATGTAGATTGTTATATTTTAAGTTATGGTACTGACACAAGCTGCATCCATACAGATTTATTCAAAAGGATTTAAGCGAACTTGTTCAGGAGAGTTTGTTTAGAAATAGCTAGCAATAAATCTTAAAAAAAAAAAAAAAAAAAAAAAAAAAAAAA